>NC_057805.1:106611944-106781858 GCF_018294505.1 Triticum aestivum | reverse complement strand
GAAATAGGCAAAAAACAACAATTCTGGGCTGGGCCTCCGGTTAATAGGTTAGTCCCAAAAATAATATAAAAGTGTATAATAAAGCCCAATAATGTCCAAAACAGAATATAATATAGCATGGAACAATCAAAAATTATAGATACGTTGGAGACGTATCAAGCATCCCCAAGCTTAATTCCTGCTCGTCCTCGAGTAGGTAAATGATGAAAACAGAATTTTTGATGTGGAATGCTACTTGGCATAATTTCAATGTAATTCTTCTTAATTGTGGTATGAATATTCAGATCCGAAAGATTCAAGATAAAAGTTCAATATTGACATAAGAATAATAATACTTCAAGCATACTAACTAAGCAATTATGTTTTCTCAAAATAACATGGCCAAAGAAAGTTCATCCCTACAAAATCATATAGTTTAGTCATGCTCCATTTTCGTCACACAAGAATGCTCTCATCATGCACAACCCCGATGACAAGCCAAGCAATTGTTTCATACTTTAGTAATCTCAAACCTTTTCAACTTTCACGCAATACATGAGCGTGAGCCATGGATATAGCACTATGGGTTGAATAGAACATAATGATGGGGGTTATGTGGAGAAGACAAAAAGGGAGAAAGTCTCACATCAACGAGGCTAATCAATGAGCTATGGAGATGCCCATCGATTGATGTTAATGCAAGGAGTAGGGATTGCCATGCAACGGGTGCACTAGAGCTATAAATATATGAAAGCTCAACAAAAGAAACTAAGTGGGTGTGCATCCAACTTGCTTGCTCACGAAGACCTAGGGCACTTGTGGAGGCCCATTGTTGGAATATACAAGCCAAGTTCTATAATGAAAAATTCCCACTAGTATATGAAAGTGACAAAACAAGAGACTCTCTATCATGAAGATCATGGTGCTACTTTGAAGCACAAGTGTGGAAAAAGGATAGTAGCATTGCCCCTTTTTTTGGGCCTTCCTTTTTTATTTGGCCTTTCTCCTTTTTGTTATTGGGACAATGCTCTATTAATGATGATCATCACACTTCTATTTATTTACAACTCAAATATTACAACTCGATACTAGAACAAAATATGACTCTATATGAATGCCTCCGGCGGTGTACCGGGATGGACAATGAATCAAGAGTGACATGTATGAAAATTATGCATGGTGGCTTTGCCACAAATACGATGTCAACTACATGATCACGCAAGGCAATACGACAATGATGAAGCATGTCATAATAAACGGAACGGTGGAAAGTTGCATGGCAATATATCTCGGAATGGCTATGGAAATGCCATAATAGGTAGGTATGGTGGCTGTTTTGAGGAAGATATAAGGAGGTTTATGTGTGAAAGAGCGTATCATATCACGGGGTTTGGATGAACCGGTGAAGTTTGCACCAACTCTCAATGTGAAAAAGGGCAATGCACGGTACCTAAGAGGCTAGCAATGATGGAAAGGTGAGAGTGCGTATAATCCATGGACTCAACATTAGTCATAAAGAACTCACATACTTATTGCAAAAATCTACAAGTCATAAAAAACCAAGCACTACGCGCATGCTCCTAGGGGGATAGATTGGTAGGAAAAGGCCATCGCTCGTCCCCGACCGCCACTCATAAGGAAGACACTCAAAGAACACCTCATGTTTCAAATTTGTTACATAACGTTTACCATACGTGCATGGTACGGGACGTGCAAGCTTCAACACAAGTATTTCTCAAATTCACAACTACTCAACTAGCACAACTTTGATATCACTACCTCCATGTCTAAAAACAATCATCAAGCATCAAACTTCTCTTAGTATTAAATGCACTCATAAGAAAGTTTTTACTAGTCTTGAATACCTAGCATATTAGGATTATTTAAGCAAATTACCATGCTGTTTAAGGCTCTCAAAATAATCTAAGTGAAGCATGAGAGAATAATAGTTTCTATAAAACAAATCCACCACCGTGCTCTAAAAGATATAAGTGAAGTACTAGAGCAAAAACTATATAACTCAAAAGATATAAGTGAAGCACATAGAGTATTCTAATAATTTCCGAATCATGTGTGTCTCTCCCAAAAGGTGTGTACAACAAAGATTATTGTGGTAAACTAAAAAATAAAGACTCAAATCATACAAGACGCTCCAAGCAAAACACATATCATGTGGTGAATAAAAATATAGCTCCAGGTAAAGTTACCAATGGAAGTAGACGAAAGAGGGGATGCCTTCCGGGGCATCCCCAAGCTTTGGCTTTTAGGTGCACTTAGATTATATTGGGGTGCCATGGGCATCCCCAAGCTTAGGCTCTTTCCACTCCTTGTTCCATAATCCATAAAATCTTTCACCCAAAACATGAAAACTTCACAACACAAAACTCAGCAGAATATCTCGTGAGCTCCGTTAGCGAAAGAAAACAAAAGACCACTTCAAGGTACTGTAATGAACTCATTATTTATTTATATTGGTGTTAAACCTACTGTATTCCAACTTCTCTATGTTTTATAAACTCTTTTACTAGCCATATCATCAAAATAAGCAAACAACACACGAAAAACAGAATCTGTCAAAAACAGAACAGTCTGTAGTAATCTGTAACTAACGCAAACTTCTGGAACTCCAAAAATTCAGCCAAAATAGAAAGACCTAGAAAATTTGTTTATTGATCAGAAGAAATTGGAATCAATATTTTATCACGTTCTGGTGATTTTTAACAATTGTTTTCGTGAACAGAAAGTTTCTGGAATTTACAGCAAGATCAAATAACTATCATCCAAGAAGATCCTATAGGTTTAACTTGGCACAAACACTAATTAAAACATAAAAACACATCTAACCAGAGGCTATAACAAATATTTATTCCTAAACAGAAGCAAAAAGCAAAAAAAACTAAAAATAAAATTGGGTTGCCTCCCAACAAGCGCTATCGTTTAACGCCCCTAGCTAGGCATAAAAGCAAGGATAGATCTAGGTATTGCCATCTTTGGTTTTAGGGAAGAAGAAAGCAAACTTGTTATCTATGGAATTAATATCTCTATTTTGATAAAGCATGTGGTTATTGATGGTAGAATAAAGATTAAGCACATTGCGGAAATTTGCATCTAGGCTAGCTTTTATCTCTTTAATAGATTCGTCTTGGTAGGAGAGCAAAAGAGACGTGGATTCAGCTTTCTCATTCATGGGATGCCCAAATATAGTTTTCATCTTTTCATAGGTATCTATGGGGTCCCCTTCAAGAAAACCCTCTTCAAAAATAGAATCTAAAACTTGTTTGAACGAAGCGAGCAACCCAACATAAAAGCTTTTTAGATAAACCTCAATTTGATATTGGGGTACATAGCTAGTCCGGATCCTTAACGGCCTATCCCAAGCATCTTTCAAAGATTCATCGAGTAAATAACAAAAAATTCCAGAATCATCTTCATCAAAATTATTAGGACTCTCATTAACAACTCCAGTAGGTTTTTCCATAGTATTATTTATGAGTTTAGATAGAATAGAAGGATTGTCCAAAGAACTAAAGCTCGGGAGAGAACCCCCAACTCTTTTTGATTCCGACATGGCGAAGGAAGGCGAGCGAGAAAGAGAGGGCGACTAAAACGGCAAGGGTGAAGTGGGGGAGAGGAAAACAAGAGGCAAATGGCAAATAATGTAATGCGGGAGATAAGGGTTTGTGATGGGTACTTGGTATGTTGACTTTTGCGTAGACTCCCCGGCAACGGCGCCAGAAATGGCTCATTGTCGGGAGTCCAAATCTTGACTTGACCTTGCGTAAGCCTCCCCGGCAACGGCGCCAGAAATCCTTCTTGCTACCTCTTGAGCACTGCGTTGGTTTTCCCTTGAAGAGAAAAGGGTGATGCAGCAAAGTAGCGTAAGTATTTCCCCTCAGTTTTTTGAGAACCAAGGTATCAATCCAGTAGGAGGCCACGCACAAGTCCCTCGCACCTACACAAACAAATAAATCCTCGCAACCAACACGATAAGGGGTTGTCAATCCCTACACGGTCACTTACGAGAGTGAGATCTGATAGATATGATAAGATAATATTTTTGGTATTTTTATGATAAAGATGCAAAGTAAAATAAAAGGCAATAAAAATAGCTAAGTGTTGGAAGATTAATATGATGGAAAATAGACTCGGGGGCCATAGGTTTCACTAGTGGCTTCTCTCGAGAGCATAAGTATTTACGATGGGTGAACAAATTACTGTTGAGCAATTGACAGAATTGAGCATAGTTATGAGAATATCTAGGTATGATCATGTATATAGGCATCACGTCCGAGACAAGTAGACCGACTCCTGCCTGCATCTACTACTATTACTCCACACATCGACCGCTATCCAGCATGCATCTAGAGTATTAAGTTCATAAGAACTAACGCTTTAAGCAAGATGACATGATGTAGAGGGATAAACTCATGCAATATGATATAAACCCCATCTTGTTATCCTCGATGGCAACAATACAATACGTGCCTTGCTGCCCCTACTGTCACTGGGAAAGGACACCGCAAGATTGAACCCAAAGCTAAGCAGTTCTCCCATTGCAAGAAAGATCAATCTAGTAGGCCAAACCAAACTAATAATTCAAAGAGACTTGCAAAGATAACCAATCATACATAAAAGAATTTAGACAAGATTCAAATATTGTTCATAGATAAACTTGATCATAAACCCACAATTCATCGGTCTCAACAAACACACCGCAAAAGAAGATTACATCGAATAGATCTCCACAAGAGAGGGGGAGAACATTGAATTGAGATCCAAAAAGAGAGAAGAAGCCATCTAGCTAATAACTATGGACCCGAAGGTCTGAGGTAAACTACTCACACATCATCGGAGAGGCTATGGTGTTGATGTAGAAGCCCTCCGTGATCGATGCCCCCTCCGGCGGAGCTCCAGAACAGGCCCCAAGATGGGATCTCACGGGTACAGAAGGTTGCGGCGGTGGAATTAGGTTTTTGGCTCCGTATCTGGTAGTTTGGGGGTACGTAGGTATATATAGGAGGAAGGAGTACGTCGGTGGAGCAACAGGGGGCCCACGAGGGTGGAGGGCGCGCCCAGGGGGTAGGCGCCCCCCTACCTCGTGCCCTCCTGGTTGATGTCTTGACGTAGGTTCCAAGTCCTCTGGATCACGTTCGTTCCGAAAATCACGTTCCCGAAGGTTTCATTCCGTTCCGAAAATCACGTTCCCGAAAATCACGTTCATTCTTTTTCTACGAAACTCTGAAATAGGCAAAAAAAACAGCAATTCTGGGTTGGGCCTCCGGTTAATAGGTTAGTCCCAAAAATAATATAAAAGTGTATAATAAAGCCAAATAATGTCCAAAACAGAATATAATATGGCATGGAACAATCAAAAATTATAGATACGTTGGAGACGTATCATCGCCAGGTGAAGGAGGAGGAGATGAAGGCCCGGGAGGAGGCCGTCAAGAACCGTGACGCTGAGCTGGGGGAGTTGGGGAAGACGCAGGCCGCCGAGCGCAGCCGGCTGGAAGAGCTGGAGAGGAAGGTGAAGGCGAGGGAGGGCGATCTTGACGCTAAGGCGCGGGTCCTGACCGAGCACCGCGTGGCCTTTGCCGACCTCGAGAAGAGATCTTGCAAGGCGCTGAAGACACTCTACGAGCACGGCCTGGAGAAGTCGCTGGCCGCCGATGAGGACGGCCCCGCCCGGCTGCTTCCTCTCTTGGTGAAGGCGCTCGAGGAAGTTGTTGATGGTGTTGGTCCCATGGCGGAGGCAGAAGCTCGTGTCCTGTCTTTAGCTGCATTGACTCGCGTCTTCTGTCATCTGCACCTCCGCGACCCCAACGCTTGTCTTGACGAGCTGCTGGAGCCTGTGGCTGACGATCAATACACAGCCGCCGCCACGGCTATACAAGGTCAAGTGGAAGCCTTGTTGAAGAAGTTCCGCGGCTTTGTCTCTGCTCCTCTGTCCGGTGATGCCGCCGATCCTGCGGCTGGTGGCGGAGGTGAATACGACGTCAACCACGGAGGAGCACCTTCTGCAGGCGATGGCGGTGTCCAGGGGTGATCTGCGGCTACTCTCCTGTTTCGTTCCTGCAACATGCATCAGGCCTCGTGGAGGCGTTTAGACTTTTCGTTTGATACTGTGAGGAAAATATGTTTGTAATATTTGCTTCGAGATTTTGCGATTTCCTTCCTATTTGCTTTGCGTTCTGTGTCGGGTGGTTGGTGCGACATATGCCAAGGGATGGCTTATCATTGTGGGAGCCAATAAAACGTCGCCGGTGCCCGGAAACGGGATGAGGCGAAGACATGCACGCCGGCGAATCTTACCCAGGTTCGGGGCTCTCCGAGGAGATAACACCCCTAGTCCTGCTCTGCGGGGTCTCCGCATGATCACTAGATCGATAAGGGGTAGCTACAATCGCTCCTAGAGCTGTTGAGATCAAGGGAGAAGAAGAACAAGGCTAGCTCTTGCTTCTCTCTATCTATGGTGTGTGTGCTATGCGTGGGTGTTAACCTAGAAGCCAACTATGCTCAGTGGCCAACCCAGAAGCCAACCCTTTGCATGGGTGCTCTGGGGGGTTTATATAGGCCTACCCCCCGGGGGTACAATGGTAATCCGACTGGGAACGGGTCCCAGCCGTCAGTGTCTACGCTCGCCGGCTTCTCCGCCGGCTGCTGGGTCCCGCCGGCTGCCGGCTACTTGGTCGACAGGCCGGTCCCACCGCCTAGGGTCTTGTCGGCGGCTGCTTACTATAGCCGCGCCTCTGATGATGAGGGCTTTGTCGAGGTGAGCGTGGCTACAGTGGGCCGCCTCGGGGGCTATCACTGTAGCCTCACCTCGTCTTGTCTCCTTAATGGGGCTCCTGCTTCGAGGAAGGGAGTAGCCGGCTTCTGGAGGCCGGCTATACTCTTGGCCGACTAGGAAAGCCGGGCCGCCTTCATGCCTCTCTCTGGCTGGAGGGGCCCGCAGTCCTTGGGACGTACAGGAGTGGGTCGTGGACGACGTCGAGGCTAGCGTGGCTATAGTGCCGAGCCACACGAGAGACGTCCCTCTCGTACGGCTTCTTGTAGCCATGCCCGCCTCGGGTTTCGGGGGTCATGGGCCGCACTGTGGCCACACCCGGCCACGTCGCCGTTATGGAGGGGTAGTTGTGGTCTTGGCCGGCTCCTAGGAGTCGGCGTCCTTCTTGGCCGGCTTCTTGGAGTCGGAGAGGCTGGGTCGCCTTCCGGGAGTCGGTTTTAGTGGTAGCCGGCCGGGGAAGGCGGCCCAAATGCTTGGAGTGCTTGAAGGCCCAAAGGCCTGATAAATTTTCCGAAGAGCCAGGGGTAGTCGGTTAGGCTACCCGTGGCCATTTACTCCGACAGTAGTCCCCGAAGCTGGTTGGGCTTCGAGGTGGAGTGGGGTTCAAGAAGCTCGATCAGCTTCCTATCGTGACAAGCCGGCAGCTGGGAGCCGGCCTTGGTCAGGCGCGCCGCCTTAGTCGAATTCTGCTGGAGTCGTGGGCGGGAACCCGCAGGCACGTGCACCGGGCCGCGGGCCGGCCTCGGGCCGTTGGCGTGCCACGTGGCCGGAAAGCCTGCTAGCCCACGCGCGCGACGGGACGTCGCCGCAGGGAGGGGGCCCGCCACGTCCGCGCCCCGGCCCAGGCGCGGATCCTTTGTATCCCGAAATCGCCCGCACGTTCCGTGCGGCAGTTTCGGCTCGCACTTATGCGTAATAAACGCGAGACGTGGGGGGAGTGGGCGCAATTAATCCCACGTCTCCCCCCCACGTCCGGCCTCTTCGGCCGCGTGAGGCTATAAGTAGGGGGAGGCGGAGGGCGGTAGGCCCTCGCACACTCCTCCTACTTCCACCGTCTTCTTGCCTTGCTCGTTCTCGCGACAGCGCCTCGCCGCCGCGCTCTTCCTCCGCACGCTCCTCCGCCGCCGTGCCAGCTTCCGCTATGCCTCCCCACGTAGAGCAGCTTGGCGGGGATTGGGACGGCTTCATCGTCCATAACGACCACATCGACTTCCTCCGCGCCACCCGGGGTCTGCCCAGCGCGGACAAAGTGGAGGTCCGCCTCGCGCCAGAGAAGGAAATCAGGCCGGCGCCGCGGGAGGGCGAGCGCGTGGTCTTCTGCTCGCACTTACTGCGCGGCTTCGGCCTGCCGGTGAGCGCCTTCTTCCGCTCCTGGCTGGAATTCTATCAGCTCCAGCCGCACCACCTCACCCCCAACGCGGTGGTGCTGCTGTCGGCCTTCGTCACCCTGTGCGAGGGCTATCTCGGCGTCCTCCCCACCCTTGAGCTCTGGGGGGAGTTCTTCCAGTCGAAGCTGGGCACGCGCAGTAAAGGCGGGCCGGCTCATACTGGTGCCTTCATCGCGTCGCGGAGATCGGGCGCCGACAACCCCTTCCCCGTCATCACGCTGATCCAATCGGTGAAGAAGTGGCAGAAGTCGTACTTCTACGTGCGGAACATCGCTCCACGGGGCGACTACATCAACCTGCCGGCTTACGTAGCCGGCCCATCGGCGGGGAGGCTGCCCCAGTGGTCCTTCCGGGCGGTGACGCTGTCGCAGGGAGGAAACGCCGCCATCGCCCGCCTGCGGGTGATGGTCCAGTCGGAGGGCCTGACGGGGCCCGACCTCCTGGCCGCGTTCGTCACGCGCCGGGTCCTTCCGCTCCAGAGCCGGCCTCATTTGATCTGTCAGATGAGCGGCCAGCTCGATCCGAGTCGAATGTGCACCAAGGAGATGCCGCAGCCCGACGCCGCCGACATGGTGAATTACCTCGCCAACTGCCAACTTTCCGAAGACTGGCAATTCGGCAAGGAGCCATACAGCCGCGCCAATCCTCCGCCTACGGTACGCTCCCCTCATCTCCTTTTCTCTTTCTCTCTCTCAGCATTGTCGCCGAGTTCCTCTGGGCCGACACTAACTCAGTCGGCTTGCTCTTTTGACAGAGTCCTCTGCTCCGGCCGGCCGGCGGGGCAGACGTGGAGCGCCGCTTCGTCCCCGACCGGACCGAACACGATCAGGAGGACCCCGACCTGGGGGCGGTCCATATGGAGGATGCCGCCGAGCCGGCCGGCGGCCAAGCCGGCGGCTCCGGGTTCACTGCTACCTTCGACGACTGGCCGGACGAGGACGAAGCCGAAGCCGTCCCGCATCGCCAGCCGGCATCCGGACGCGGCGCGGGCTCCTCCGGCGCGCAGCCTGTTCGGGGTAGAGGCCAGAAACGTCGCGCCACCCAGGGCATGTTCGGTAGCCGGACGAAGAAGCCCAGGGGCGGGGCGGCAGCCACCAGGCGGGAAGAGGCGGCCGCGAAGGCGGCTCGCTTCCGCAAAGTGGTGAAGCAGCCGCAGACTGTGTCGGCGTAAGTTCTCTCTTTCTACGTACTGTCCTTCTTTCTTTCCTTTGGTGGTTCTTGAATCTTCGTCTTCTTTTTCAATGGTCAGAGCTCCGCTATCACTTGAGCGGGCGGCCGCCGGCTCCGTCGTCGAGTCGCCAGGGGGCTCTGGGAGCACCACCCGCCGCGTAGATCCCCGCGCCGCCCTCCTGGAGGCGACGGAAAGGAACGCGCGGGAGGTGCGGGAGGAGCAGGAAGCGCGGGAGGCGGAGGCACGGAGGGCAGCCGCCGCCCAGGCAGCTCGGGAGGAGGAGGCGGCGAAGGCGCTCGCCGAGGCCGCAGCCAAGGCCCAGGCAGAGGCCGAGGCCGAAGCGGCGGCAGGGGAGGCTTTGATGGTCACCCCCCTGCGCACCATGGCGCCCGGGGACGTGGATCCCTCGCCAGGGGGAGCCAGTGGTTCCCAGCCGGGGCTGTGAGGAAGCGGCGACGACGTCGTCATCTTGGGGGAGGCGCCGGGGCCAACTCCTCCGACTAGGGCGACCCAAGGCCGCCAGCCTGAGCCTGCGCCCGCACAGTCGGCGGAGGGCGAGCCGGCCGCGGGGGCTGAGGTGGCGGTCCGGGTTCCACCAAGCCGGCGTGCAGGGAAGGCCGCGTCTGAACCGCAGAAGGCTGCGTCGGAGCCACAGCCGGCCGTGGGCTCCAGCTCGTCGGCCCGAGACGCGGAGGCGGCCAGCGCTACCTCGGGGTGGACGCCGGGCGGAGGGACAGCCGTGGTGAACGTCGCTGCACAAGACGTCCAGACCCGGCTGCAAAGCCAAGCCGCGGCGCTGAGGCAGTTCACCGACGAATTCCTCGCCACGCGGGCAGCCATCCGGGTTAGTATTCTTGTCTTGTTCTTTCTTGATCTTGATTTCTCTCGTGGGGGTGCGTCAGCGCACCCACTGGGTGTAGTCCCCGAGTTCCGAGTTGGCTGCTGAGCAGGCGGCTTGGAACTTCTTGGAGATTTTGTTTTTGCTGCTTTTGTTCTCACGTCGGTCTTCTCTCCGTCTTGCAGGACTACCACAACCTCCGAGCGGCCGCCTTCAACTCCCAGGCTCGGGAGCTGACTCAGAAGACCGCCGATCTCACTGAAAGCTGAGGTATGTGACTTGATCTTTATCTCATGTGGGGGCGCATCAGCGCACCCACTGGGTGTAGTCCCCGAGATTCGGGCCGACTGCTGAGCAGTCGGTTCGGATCTTCCTTGATGATTTGTCATTGTTCTTCTTCTTCTTCTATCTCTGCAGCGGCCAACGCCAGTCTGAGGGCACAGCTGGGGGAGTCCCAGACTGCTCTTCGTGCCAAGGACGCGGAGCTCGCCGCCTTGGTGCAGGAGCGCGACCGCCTGGTCAAGAAGCTGGCCGACCAGGAGGAAGCCACAAGGCGGCGCTGAAGGCTGCGCAGGATCGCGAAGCTACCCTCCAGGCCGAGTTCGAGACGGAGGCGGCCGGCTGGGCAGAGGCCAGGCAGAATCTGGTCTCCGGCTATGGCCAGATTGATGACCTGGTTGACGGTAAGTCGTCTACCCCTTCATCCTTTCTTGCCATCTGCCACTTCGGCTTGGTTTTCTGATTTTGGTGCTCTTCTTTTCTTTTCTTCTTCGCGCAGAGTACTTCCCTGGCTATTCAACTGCCGCCAACCAGGCCATCGAAGCCCGTCGCCAGGCGAAGAGGCAAGCCGGCTTCGAGATCTCGCCAACCGCCGGCCGCTCGCTGGAGGAGCAGCTCCTGGCGATCCAGGCTCGCATCCAGCCGGCTCACAGGCTGCTCCGCCGGCTTCAGCGTGCCGGGTCGCAGGTCTTGGCCGCCCTCTGGCCCGGTCAAGTGGTCCCTCGCACCCCCAGTCGGACTGCCGACTGGCTGGAGGTAGCAGTCGGTTGCTTCGAGGCTTGGAAGGCGTCAGCGGCTCGCTCCGGTGCCAGGCGGGCGCTGGAGTTCGTCAAGGCCTGGTATCCCGGCCTGAACCTGGACCAGCTGTCTACTTGGAGGCAACAAGCCGACGCGGAGCTGGAGCCGGCGCGGCCGGCCATCATTCGGCGGGCTTCAGCGATCGCCGACTACACCGACACCAACGTCTTCGCCCCCGAGGTGGACGACAACGGAGTCGCCCAGCTGGAAGATTGGTTCGGGCTAGACCCGGCGTACGGCGAGGACTCGGCGGAGGAGATCGACTCCAGCGACGAGGGCGAAGAGGAGGAGGAGGAGGGTGAAGACGCCGAGCCGGCTGGTGGAGTAGCCGGCCAGCCTGAACGCGCCTCCAGCACTACGTCGCGTGCGAGTGCGTCTCCTGCCGCCGGAGGTGGTCAAGCCGGGACCAGTTAGGCGGCCACTCCTTCAGCCGGCGAGGCCGCCTTCCCCGACCAGCTCGGCCCTCGTGTCACGCCTTAGTCTTCTTTCTTTTATTTTCCCGTCTTGTTACTTTTGAACAATGTTTGGTTAAGTCTGCACAATTCCACCCACTGGGTGTATTCAAACTTAAGTCTGTTGCCGGCCTGTGGGCGGCTTTATGTATATAAGTTATGCAATCGGTCTTTCCTTGCAGTTTCGCTTTTTGTCCTTCTGCTTTTTTCCTTTGCCGCCCTCCCTTGGTTGCCACCTCCCCAGTCAAACAGTTGCTCTGCAATCTATAGCCGGGGGGTGCCTGGCCGATTGGGGAGGGGGACGTACTTTTAGCTCTGCCGGACTTAAGCTAAGTTTTTTAGGAAGCCGGCCAGCCGGCTGCTTTGACAGCCGGCAGGCATATATGGAGGCCGTCTCTTTGCTATATAGGTTAGTTGTTCCTTAGCCGTTTTTCGTGTGGGCATCCTTTCTGTCTTTCCTCTTGCTAGTCGGACAGTCAGTTCTTTGAGCTGCGACTTTCAACAAGGGAGGACTCGGGAGCCGGCGCACTACTTTGCTGACTTTAGGAAGGACTTTCGATATAGCTCAAGGCGGCCAGTCCCCGGGCCGACTAGTCGGACCCGGTGCCGGACAAGAATTCAAAATGTAATAATACATTCATGGATATGATACTCGTCATTCATAGATAAATAAAAGGCAGTCCCCGAGTACTGTTCGGGGGGCCTGTTGGTTTGTAACTTAATACAAAAGGGGTAGCGTGATACATACTGCTTTTCAGCTGTAAAATCGTCTTAGGAGGTTTGCATTCCATGGTCGCTCCGACTCCTTGCCGGAGTCGTCTCTCTTGCGTGCTCTTGGCTTTTGCGCGTCGATCAAGTAGTAGGAGTCGTTGTCGAGTGCCTTGCTGACGACGAAGGGGCCTTCCCAAGGGGCCGAGAGCTTGTGCTGGCCGGCTATTCGCTGGATCAGCCGGAGCACAAGGTCGCCCTCTTGGAAGGATCTTGGCTTGACCTTGCGGTTGTAGTAGCGGCGCAGGCCTTGCTGGTAGATGGCGGACCGGCTGAGGGCTAACAGCCGGCCTTCTTCCAGTAAGTCGACGCCGTCTTCTCTTGCTTCTTTGGCTTCCTCCTCCGTGTACATGGTGATCCGAGGCGAGTCGAACTCGATGTCTGTTGGGATGACAGCCTCGGCACCGTACACAAGGAAGAATGGAGTGAAGCCGGTTGACTTGTTGGGTGTAGTGCGCAGACTCCAGAGGACAGCCGGCAGCTCTTCGAGCCAGCAGCCGGCCGATCACTCCAGTGGTACAACCAGTCGGGGCTTGATGCCGGAGAGGATAAGTCCATTTGCTCGCTCGACCTGGCCGTTTGACTGTGGGTGGGCAACGGACGCTAAGTCCAGTCGGATGCCCTGTGTCGCGCAGAAACGTGCCAGTGCGCCTTTGGCGAAGTTCGTGCCGTTGTCGGTGATGATGCTGTGCGGCACACCGTACCGAGTAGTGATGTCGGTGATGAATGTCACGGCAGTCGGCCCGTTCAGCTTCTTAATTGGCTTGGCTTCAATCCACTTTGTGAACTTGTCCACAGCAACGAGTAGATGTGTCAAGCCACCGCGGGCTGTCTTGAAAGGGCCCACCATGTCCAATCCCCAGACGGCAAAAGGCCAGGTGAGGGGAATGGTCTTGAGGGCAGAAGCCGGCAGGTGTTGTTTGGAACTGAAGACTTGACATCCTCTGCAGCTCTTGACTATTTCTTTAGCATCCTCCAAGGCAGTCGGCCAGAAGAACCCATGGCGGAAAGCCTTGGCCATGAGGGATCTTGAGGCGGCGTGATGGCCGCATTCGCCTTGGTGGATGTCTTTGAGGATTGCCACTCCTTTTTCTGGCTCGACGCAACGCTGGAAGACTCCAGTGACGCTGCGCTTCACAAGCTCCCTGTTGATTATTGTGTATGCTGCAGCTCGTCGTTGCACTAGTCTTGCTGCGATCTCATCAGCCGGCAGCTCTCTGCTGACTAGGAACTTGAGGATGGGCTGGGCCCATGAGGGAGTTGTGACTTCTTCTGCTGTTAATGTGGCCACCATGACTCGGGTGGGTGGGTTGGGTGTTGCATTGGAGTCGACCACCGCTTCTTGTGTCGTTGCAGTCCCCGGGCCGACTGCTGCAGTCCCCGGGCCGGGTTCTGAAGTCCCTGGGCCGGGTGCGACTACGTCAGTCCCCGGGGCAGTCGTCGAAGTCCCCGTGCCGCCTGCGGGATTTCTTGAGCCGGATCCGGCTGTTTCTGGCGCAGGCGGTACGAAGATGGAATCCGACTCTGGAGTCGGCTTGATGGACGGCTTGAGGAGGCGCTGGAGGGAGACGCCAGTCGGTATGGCTTGTCGGGTGTAGCCGATCTGTGCTAGGGCATCTGCTTGGTCGTTGTCGGCCCTTGGCACGTGAAGGAACTCGCACCCTTCGAAGTATCCGCTCATCTGCTGGACGAGGAAACGGTAGCTTGCCATGTTCGCGTCCTTGGCGTCCCAGTCGCCAGATGATTGCTGGATCACCAAGTCTGAGTCGCCGTATCACAGGATCCGGCGTATGCCGAGTTCTTTGGCTAGCCGGAGCCCATGTACGAGCGCCTCGTACTCGGCCACGTTGTTGGAGGCGGCGAAGTGGATCTGCAGCGTGTACTTGAGCTTGTCGCCTTTGGGAGAGGTGAGGACGATGCCGGCTCCCAAGCCGGTGCGCATCTTGGACCCGTCAAAGTGCATCCGCCAATGGGTAGAGTCGGGAGCCGGCGGTAAGTACTGGGTCTCGGCCCAGTCGACGAGGAAGTCGGCCAATGCTTGCGACTTGATGGCGGTGCGGGGTTGATAGAAAATCATGTAGGGCGCCAAGGCAATGGCCCATTTGGCCACCCGGCCGGATCCATCCCGGCTGCCTATGATCTCGGCGAGCGGGGCAGTGCACACGACCGTGATGGGGTGCTCTTGGAAGTAGGGCTTCAATTTCTTGGCAGCGAAGTACACCCCATAGCACATCTTCTGGTAGTGCGGGTAGTTTTGCTTTGAGCTGGACAGTACTTCGCTGAGATAGTAGACCGGCCTCTGGACCAGCTGGGCTCGGCCTTCCTCCGGGCGCTGGACCACAACAACAGTGCTGACGACTCGGCTTGTCGCGGCGATGTAGAGGAGCATGGGCTCCTTCTCAGTCGGCGCAGCCAGGACAGGCGGAGTGGTCAACATTTTCTTCAACTCATGGAAGGCTTGGTCGGCTTGATCATTCCACTCAAAGTGAGTGGACTTCTTCATGAGTCGGTACAGGGGGAGAGCCTTCTCTCCTAGTCGGCTGATAAAACGGTTCAGGGAGGCTAAGCAGCCAGTGAACTTCTGCACGTCTCGCAACTTGGTGGGAATCTCCATCCTCTCGATGGCTTTGATCTTGACAGGGTTGCACTCAATGCCACGTTCGGAGACCAGGAAGCCTAGCAGCTGGCCGGCTGGCACTCCGAACACGCACTTCTCGGGGTTGAGCTTGATCTGGAATCGGCGCAAGTTGACGAATGTTTCCTTCAGGTCTTCCAGCAGGGTACCGCGCTTCTCTGTTTTCACCACAATGTCGTCTATGTAGACGTGGGCATTTCTGCCGAGTTGTTTCAAGAGACATTTATGCATGCAACGCTAAAAAGTGGCACCGGCGTTTCTCAAGCCGAATGTCATTGTCAGGTAGCAGAAAGCTCCAAAGGGTGTGATGAAGGCAGTCTTCAGGCGGTCAGCCGGGTCCAACTTGATCTGATGATACCCTGAGTATGCATCCAAAAAACTTAACAGCTCACATCCGGCTGTGGAGTCTATCACTTGGTCAATCCGTGGCAAAGCAAACGGATCCTTTGGGCAGGCCTTGTTCAAACTTGTGTAGTCTATACACATGCGCCACTTGTTATTCTTCTTCAAAACCAGAACTGGATTGGCAAGCCATTCTGGAAAGAACACTTCCATGATGAAGCCGGCTGCAAGGAGCCGGGCTATCTCTTCTCCCACGATTCTTCGCTTCTCTTCTGATAGTTGGCGGAGGGGTTGCTTGACCGGCTTCGCATCAGCTCGGACATGTAATTTGTGCTCGGCGAAATCCTTCGGGACACCCGGCATGTCCTTTGGGGACCATGCAAAGATGTCTCGATTCTCACGGAGGAAGTCGGCGAGCTCGCCTTCCTATTTACTGTCCAAGTTCGCCCCAATCACGGCGAACCTCTCCGGGTGCTCCGGGTCTAGAGGTATCTTCTTCGTCTCTTTGGCAGGCTGGAAGGAGCCCTGCGCATCACAGTCCTTGGGGTTGGGGGACAAGGCCGGCTGCTTGCCGGCCATGGCCACAACCCGTTCCAACATCTTCTTCTCTTCTGCCACCACGAGGGACTCGGCCAGCCGGCTGCTGGCCATGGCACACTCGATGGACTTCTTGTAGTCGCCGGCTACCGTGATGATCCCCTTCGAGCTAGGCATCTTCATCTTCAGGTAGGCATAGTGGGGCACAGCCATGAACTTGGCCAAAGCAGGTCGGCCAAGTAGTGCATGATAGGGGCTCTCCAAATCCACCACCTCAAACCATATTGCTTCCCGGCGAAAGTGATCTTTGTCTCCGAAGAGAACATCCATTTTGATCTTGCCGATTGGAGAGCAAGATAGGCCGGGTACGATACCATGGAAGACGGTGCGGCTCGGCATGAGCTGCTTTGCTTTGATGTTCAGCTTGTCCATGGTATCGCGGTACAGTATGTTGATACTGCTTCCGCCGTCTATCAAGACGCGGGAAAATCTGGCAGCTCGCCTCTCCGTCGCAAGGGTGACATCCAAGACCATAGCATAGGAGCCAGGCGAAGGCATCACCTCTGGGTGGTCAGCCTGGCTCCAGCTGATGGGCTTTTCCGACCAGTGCATGAACTCTGCGGTGCTAGAGGCGACTGCGTTTACTTCTTGGTGCTGCCGGCGTCGGCTGCGCTTGTCGTCGACTTGACTTGTGAAGACGACGTAGGCGTCGTGCGCTTCGGGGAACTCGTCTTGGATGGCGCCGACTGCCGGCCGGGCCGCCGGCTGCTGGGGAGCTGGAGGCGGCGGGCCGGGAGGCGGGGGCGGCACCATCCCTTCGCCCTTGGTGATGCGGGTGAGCCAGTGGCATTTCCGTGTTGTATGGTTGGACGGCTTCGCGCCGCTGTGGAACTTGCAGGGAGCATCGAGTGCTTGTTCGTAGGAGAAGGACGGCTGCCAGGGCGGCCGGCCACCCTTCTTCTTGGGAGCGGGCCGCTCTTCGGGCTGCTCGTCTTCAATGGTGGCCACCTGCCGACTGGAGGAAGTCGGCATGGGGCCCTTGCGCTTGTGGTCGTTCTGGTAAGGGCGCCGGTTAGGGTCGCCAGCCGGCGTCTTGGGAGCCGGAGCAACTACTTTCCCCGAGGCGTCCACTCGGAGCTCGGTCTTCATGGAGGAGTCGGCAGTGGCATACTTGTCGGCGGTGATCAGCAACTCATCGAGGGTAGCCGGCTCGTCGCAGAGGAGTCGGTGCTTGAGGAGGGTGCCCTCTCGGCACCCGACGGTGAAATACTCGATGGCCTGGACCTCGTGCACTCCCTTGCAGGAGTTGCGGAGCTCGGCCCATCGCGTGAGGTAGTCGCGGGTCGACTCGTTGGGCCCTTGGACGCAGAGGGAGAGCTGGCGAGGCTTGGGAGGCCGCTTGTAGGTGCTGGTGAAGTTGCGAACGAAAACTTTGGTGAAGTCCAGCCAGCTGTTGATGCTGTAGGGCTTGAGGCTGTTGAGCCACGTGCGCGCCGTGCCTTGCAGCATCAAGGGGACGTACTTCACGGCGACGCGCCGATTGCCGTTGGCGATGCTGACGGCTGTGGAGTAGTCGATGAGCCAATCTTCCGGCTTCACTGAGCCGTTGTACTTGGGTGTGTCTCTGGGGAGCGAGAACCCCTTGGGGAAGGGCTCGTCGCGGATGCGGGGGCCAAAGCATGGCGGGCCGACATCGTCTTCTTCTTCTAACGCCAAGGATCGAGCAAGGCGGTCGATCCTGTGGCGGGCGTCATTCTCGCCGACTCCTTCTCGGCGGCCGAGTCGGTCGCCAAGAGTCGGATGGGTGACAGGCGGTGGAGTGAGGCGTCTTTCTCTTCGAGGCGGGGGAGGAGGCAGGTTTCCCTGGTGCTCTACAGCTCGAGGGCGGCCATCCGCGTCGCGCTCGATGGTAATGCGAGTCCGGCTGCGGCTGGCAGCCGGCTCCTTGTCTTTCTTCTGGCGCGCACCGCTCGCAGTCGGCGAGCGGGACGTCGCAACGTGCTCCCGGCGCGGGGGATGGCTATCAGCTCGGGCGCCGGCTTCGTGCCGTTCCGCAGCCGCGTCGATCAGCTGCTGGATCCGTCTCGTCATGTAGGGGAGCTCATCGGCTCCCAGCCCATTGAGCTCCTCTGCAGCCGCCTGAGCGGCTCGCAGATTCTCGAGCGGGGTGGCGTATACGGGGCGATCTGCGCCCAGCATGCTGGCGACGGCCGCGCCGCGCTTCTGGACGAAGCCGGCTCGGCTCGGGCCGCTAGGCGGCGGCGTGCCGAAGGCAGCGCGGTCAACCTCGCGCTGGTGGGCCTCGGTGAGGCGTCTCGTCGAGGCTATCTTCTTGCCCTCCGCGATGAGGGCAAGGCGGCGTGCCTCCAGGGTCTCGGCGTCGGTGTCGGCCGGGACGGGGACGGAGAGGTCATGCATCGCCGCTTGCTGAGCGTCGCGGGCATCCTCGCCCGAGTTGGAGGCGTGGGTGATGACCAGCACTTCGGTGACAGCGCTGCTGCCGCTGTCGGCTCGAGGGAGGGGGTCGTCGAAGACCACCACGTCGGAGGGGTAGGCGTCGAGCGACGCGGTGTCGGAGTCGATGAGCATCGGGTCGGTGGAGCCGACCGACTCCATGTCCGCAGCAGGCTCGCTGGAGACGTGAAGTTGGTCGAGGAGGCTGACGAGGCGGCTCCCGGGGTAGTCGGTGCCTGCGTCGGACGCAGGCTCGTCGGAGATGCTAGTTTCGCCAAGCAGATCGGCGAGGCGGCTCGCTGCGCAGGCGTCGTCGACGCCTTGCAGCGCGTCGAGGCAAGCTCCATCGGGCGCAGCAGGCTGGCTGCGCTCGCGGGGAAGGAAGAGGGTTCCCGTCCAGAACAGGTCTCCGGACGACGGTGCACCTGGCCCCACGGTGGGCGCCAAATGTCGGGTGGTTGGTGCGACATATGCCAAGGGATGGCTTATCATTGTGGGAGCCAATAAAACGTCGCCGGTGCCCGGAAACGGGATGAGGCGAAGACATGCACGCCGGCGAATCTTACCCAGGTTCGGGGCTCTCCGAGGAGATAACACCCCTAGTCCTGCTCTGCGGGGTCTCCGCATGATCACTAGATCGATAAGGGGTAGCTACAATCGCTCCTAGAGCTGTTGAGATCAAGGGAGAAGAAGAACAAGGCTAGCTCTTGCTTCTCTCTATCTATGGTGTGTGTGCTATGCGTGGGTGTTAACCTAGAAGCCAACTATGCTCAGTGGCCAACCCAGAAGCCAACCCTTTGCATGGGTGCTCCGGGGGGTTTATATAGGCCTACCCCCCGGGGGTACAATGGTAATCCGACTGGGAACGGGTCCCAGCCGTCGGTGTCTACGCTCGCCGGCTTCTCCGCCGGCTGCTGGGTCCCGCCGGCTGTCGGCTACTTGGTCGACAGGCCGGTCCCACCGCCTAGGGTCTTGTCGGCGGCTGCTTACTGTAGCCGCGCCTCTGATGATGAGGGCTTTGTCGAGGTGAGCGTGGCTACAGTGGGCCGCCTCGGGGGCTATCACTGTAGCCTCACCTCGTCTTGTCTCCTTAATGGGGCTCCTGCTTCGAGGAAGGGAGTAGCCGGCTTCTGGAGGCCGGCTATACTCTTGGCTGACTAGGAAAGCCAGGCCACCTTCACGCCTCTCTCTGGCTGGAGGGGCCCGCAGTCCTTGGGCCGTACAGGAGTGGGTCGTGGACGACGTCGAGGCTAGCGTGGCTACAGTGCCGAGCCGCACGGGAGACGTCCCTCTCGTACGGCTTCTTGTAGCCATGCCCGCCTCGGGTTTCGGGGGTCATGGGCCGCACTGTGGCCACACCCGGTCACGTCGCCGTTATGGAGGGGTAGTTGTGGTCTTGGCCGGCTCCTAGGAGTCGGCATCCTTCTTGGCCGGCTTCTTGGAGTCGGTGAGGCTGGGTCGCCTTCCAGGAGTCGGCTTTAGTGGTAGCCGGCCGGGGAAGGCGGCCCAAATGCTTGGAGTGCTTGAAGGCCCAAAGGCCTGATAAATTTTCCGAAGAGCCAGGGGTAGTCGGTTAGGCTACCCGTGGCCATTTACTCCGACATTCTGCATCGGCAGAGCCCGGCCCCGCGCATACCTCAACCGCCATTGGGCCGGCCGGAGACTAGGACGGACCAAGGAGTGAGGGGCTACGTGACCAGTTAGGCTCCTGAGTCGCGATGCTCAGGAGTCCCCCTTGACGCGCAAACAGCATATAGGGAGAGTTCGCGGGGATAGATTAATGTTCTACGTCGGCAGAGCCCGGCCCCGCGCATACCTCAACTGCCATTGGGCCGACCGGAGACCAGGACGGACCAAGGAGTGAGGGGCTACGTGACCAGTTAGGCTCCTGAGTCGCGATGCTCAGGAGTCCCCCTTGACGTGCAAACAATCTCCATACCTTCCCTCGCCGAGGCTTCGGGAGGGGCGTGCAACGACCAGGTCCGGGAGACCTGTTTGGGCTGCGTGCGCTTGGGCGTGACCCAAGAGCAGCCCCCAGGCCTGGGAGGCCTGGTTGGGTGGCGTACTCTTGGGCGTGACCCGAGCGCAGCCCCCGTGTCCAGCCCCCTCGCGCGGCTCTCCCGAGGGGAGGCGTTGCGGTGAGGCCGGACGCTGAGCTTTGGGCTCCCTGAGGTTGGTACAACCGTGGAGCCGCCCTCAGTTGTTTATCACCAGCACGGAGCATAGTGCTTCCGCTTGTGCATGGGCATAGCCGCTCCTCGGTAGTGTCGACGGCCAGCGCAGAGCATGGTGCTTCCACTTGTGCATGGGAGGGGGGCCCTCCGGGAGGAGCCCCCGGGGCGTGTACAGCCCCGCCCTGACACGTGGCTTGCACGACAGGGCTGTGAGGTGTATCTGGGCACTCGTGAGCCAGCACGGGACTCACGAGGCCCTACCTCAAGGCGGGTTGCGCCTGGTCTTGAGTCTTCGACGGCTATGTGTTCCTGCGAGACGGTTAGGTGCAAGCGCTCTACGTCCTCAGGTCCCGGCCCTCGAGTGAGCTCAGCCGCCGCTGGTATGCCAGGTCGCGATGCCGTGGTCAAGGCCAGGGGGTGACGGCTGGAGAGCCAGTAAGAGCTCCTGAGTCACGATGCTCAGGAGCACCCCTTTTAACGCGCAAGCGAATTGCACGGGATGAATGGACCCGTGGTGGGTGGCGATCGAGCAAGTGGTAACCGGGCAGGTTAAGCATGGGAGGCAAATCAGCTTGGGTAAATGCAGGAGATACATGCCACTGGGTCTAGCCCGAGCGGCTTGGGGATGATGCAGCCCGAGGGGCGCCCCCAGCAAGGTAAGCTAAAGACATAAGCAAAAGGGATACACGCCACAGGGACGGGCCCATGCGGCCTGGGAATGATGCAGCCCGAGGGGCGCTCCCAGCAAAACGAACTTGGAAAATGTCACCTGGTTCTATAGACGAGGGAGAGTCGGTGTAGCCGAAGGCGTGCCGCGAAGGGGTAGCTCCTCATGAGCCACCGGGACCCTGAGCCTCGGGAGGCTCTGGGGGCTCGGGTGGTTCCTTGAAGACCGTCTCCATCTCTTCCAGGATGGCGTGGTACCTGGCCTCCTGAGGTGCCAGGACACGCCGCATGTTGCGCTGATAGGCTGACGCCACACTCGGCAAGCCGAAGGGCATGCGAACGTAGCTGTGTGGTGGGCCCTCGCAACGGCCCACACGCAAAGGCTAGAAACGCTCCTGAGTTGTGGCCCTGTTGAGTCCTGGGACGTCGATGCAGACACGCAGCCCAGCATCCTCGCCTGGATGGGGAGCTGCGCCTGGTGAGCGGCAGTCGCCGCGCATGGCCCTTGCGTCTTGCAGTTCCTGAGTGATCTTCGTGATGAACTCCTGAGTGGTGGGAACTCCTTGCCCTGTGTTCTCCTGAGGGAAACGTGTCGCGAAGCACGCCTCCAAGTGGTGCCCAAGCGCCTCCCTCGTGAGGTTGGCAAGGTCTGAGGCCCTCCAGAAGAGAGCCCCCGAGCCCTGCCTGAGGAGGGCGCCGGGCGCGCCTTCCTATGCGATGGAGGGAGGCGCCCCTGAAGCGGACGTTGATCCTGACGTGGCTCCAGCTGCGTCGCCACCCTCCTGAGGTTCGGCACGGCGCAACTGCTTCTTCTTCTTGGGGAGGGCCTCAGGAGGGCCCTCGCTTTTGCTGTCGGGGTCGTCGATTGTTGTAGCTCGAAAGGCGTGCTCAAGGGAGCACACCGCATCTCTCTCTTCACATGGGACCGTGATGATTCCACCGCTTCCCGGCATCTTGAGGACATTGTAGCCGTGGTGGGTGACCGCCATGAACTTGGCCAGGGCTGGATACCCGAGGATGGCGTTGTACGGCAGGCGGATGTGCGCGACGTCGAAGTTGATGAGCTCGGTGCGGTAGTTCTTGCGCTCCCCGAAGGTGACATGCAGGCGAACCTGCCCTATCGGTGTGGTGGAACCGTCGGTCACTCCTGAGAAAGGCTTGGTAGGCTGAAGCTGCTCATACGGGACCTGGAGGTTGTCGAACGTGTCGACTGATAGGACGTTGAGCCCTGCGCCGCCATCGATGAGGGTCTTGGTAACTTGCACGTTGCTGATGACTGGTGAACAGAGCATTGGGAGAGCTCCAGCAGTGGCCGCGCACTTGAGCTGATCTACCGAGTTGAAAGTGATGGCGCACTGGGACCACCTGAGCGTGCGCGTGGCCTCGAGCTTGGGGAGCACCACGTTCACTTCACGAGCGAACAGTTTGAAGATGCGCTGCTAGGCTGGGGCCTGAGCTCCGCCCAAGATGCAGGCGATAGCACGCGGCTCCTGGAAGCCCCCAGCCCCCGCGTCTTGATGGTGATCGTCGTTCCTTCTTGGTGGTGGCGGAAGCGGGGGAAGACCGGTGCTGCCCTGAGGCGATCCTTGTGAGGCTGGTCCCTCCAGGCACCCTCGCGAGGATGGTCCTACCAGCGGTCCTCACGAGGCCTGTCGCGCCACTCCTGGCACGGGCCATGGTCGTCCCAGCATCCGCCTCCACATCCTCCTCCACGGCCGTAGCCCCGGTCGCTGTGCTCGGGGCGTCGACCGAAATGTCCTTCGCGAATGGCTCTAAGCTCTTGACAGTCGCTGGTGTTGTGGGTGTTCAGGTTGTGGCGCAGAACGGTCAGCTGTTCTTGGATGACTCGGGTTGATCTCTGCCCCGCTTGGTGTCCGGCTCCACCGCGAGCACAGCTTCCTCCTTGCGCTTCACGTCGTTGGCCTTGGCCTTCTTCTCCTCTGCACCCGCAGCTGGCAGCTCGAGGAGGGAAAGGCGCCCCTCCTCAGCTCTTGCGCACTTGGTTGCCAGGTTGAACAGGTCCTGAGATGTGCACGGCTCCTCGTGGATAGCGAGCTCCTCCTTCATCTTGATGTTGCGGACGCCGTCAGAGAACGCAGAGATGATGGCCTCGTCCGTGACCTTGGGGATCTTGAGGTGAGTGTTGTTGAAGCGATGGATGTACTTCTGGAGGGTTTCCCCCGGTTTTTGCTTGATGCGGCGCAGGTCACCCGCGGCCGGCGGGCGGTCGCGGGTGCCCTGGAAGTTGGCGACGAAGCGGTCGCGCATCTCATCCCATGAGGAGATCGAGCCGTGCTGCATGTTCAAGAGCCAGGAGCAGGCACCATCCTTGAGAGCCATGGGAAACCAGTTCGCCATGACCTTCTCGTCGCCGTTGGCCGCTTTGATGCTCAACTCATAGAGCTGCAGGAACTCCGAGGGTCAGAGGTGCCGTCGTAGCGGGGAGGCAGATCCGGCTTGAACTTTCCTGGCCAGGCGACGCTACGCAGCTCGGGGGTGAAGGCGCGGCAGCCGGTCGTGGTTGCCGGGGCCCGCCTCGGAGGTGGAGCTTGGTCTTGGTGAGGCCCGCGTTCCGTGTCGCAGGTAATGCGCGGTCTTGGCGAGGTGGCGCCGGGAGCGCGGGCGCAGCTTCCCGCGGCCGAGGAATTTCTTGGCAGCTTCTCTCTTCGCACGCGGGCACCGGGCGTGGTGGATCATGCCGTGGGGCCGCGCGCCTTGGTGCCAAGGCACGGTCTTGGGGCAGACGTGGTGGAGGCGCTCCATGAGCCACGTCGCCCGTGGCTGGCGGAGGGCGAGGCAGAGAGTGGGACGGCGCCGGGGAGCCCCCTGCGGCGCGGACGAGTTCGGCGACGCGGTCGAGCCAGTCTTCGTAGAGGTCGTCGACCGGGCGGTAGCGCAGGAGCTCGTTCGCCATGAGGAGCGCGGCCTGTGCATCCGTGGGAGCGCGACATGCATGGGACGAGGAACCGGCCGGGGTCAGCGATGGAGTGGCGGGGCGGCCGTCCTGCCGCACCGATGGGTGCAGCGAGGATGCTTGCTGCTCGTTCCCCGCCGGGCTGGTAGCGGCGTTGACGGCAGGAGACGGAGAACGACGAGGTGGCCCGCCGACGGGATCCGTCTGAGCAACGCGGGTGGTGAGGGCAGCCCGACGCTCAGCTCGAGCGCGGCGAGCGTCCGCCATGGAGACGACGGAGCGACGGGGCGACGAATCGACGGAAGGGAAGCTACGGTGCACCCCTACCTGGCGCGCCAAATGTCGGATGTGGGGTTCCGGCAAAACCCTTAAGGTTCGAACTCTGGGGTGCACGCGAAGTTCTTTCCCTCCTACCGATCTACTCCCTAGCTCACTAAGATCTCGCGGACGAACTCGACGAACTCGCAACACAGAAAGACATGGGATTTATACTGGTTCAGGCCACCATTGTGGTGTAATACCCTACTCCAGTGTGTGGTGGTGGATTGCCTCTTGGGCTGATGAAGAACAGTACAAAGGGAAGAACAGCCTCCTAAGGTTGAGGTGTTCTTGTGCTCTGTGGACTTGTGGGCGAGAACTTCATCCCCCCCTACTGTGGTGGCTAGCTCTACTTATATAGGCCCTGGTCCTCTCCCCAAATATTGAGCGGGAAGGGAGCCAACAACGGCGGGTGAATTTGAAAGGGGACAACTAGTACAAGCTATCCTGACAAAAGCGGTCTTCGCCTGCAAAAGGCTCTGGTGATGAAGCTGTCTTGGGCTCCATGATAACCTCCATCTTGCCGTCCTTCTGGTCTTGGTCTCGTTGCACCGATATGGCAACCTTTGCCTGATGCCTCAGTACTCCTCGCCTGCGCTTGCCTCCTTAGCACCAAAGAGGAAACAAGGACGCTGCGCGTGCTGGCGCCTGCCTGGTCTCGATCGTCATGGCTCACGTCACTTGAGCCTCGCGAGGTTTGCCCCGCCTTGATATCTCCGCTCCTCGTGAGCCCGCCTAGAGAGGCCGCTCCGGAGGAGGTCTTGCGTCGTCCGCCTCGCGAGGCTTGGCCCCTCGCGAGGGTCTTGGATGCCTTGTTGACGAAGATGGTCCGTACAGCCCGCTAGCTTAGGCATGCCATGGGCCGCAGGCAGGCAAGTCTGAGGACCCCCGTTCCCAAAACGCCGACAGTCCTGTCGGACCATATATGGCCCATGGGCAGCACGGGCCATTCCCAGGCCGAAAGTCACACCGGGCTGAAATGGGCCCATGTCTACATCGGGCCTCTAACAGGCAATATTCGGCGAACAATTAACGGGCCAGATCTGGCTTCGGGCCATAAATGGGCCCAAATATTTGGTGAACAATTAATGGGCCAGATCTGGCTTCGGGCCGTAAATGGGCCTTTATTAAGCAGGCCGTTATTGGGTTGGCCCACTAGTACCTGAGTAAGCACTAGGGCCTTTGACTGGGCCAGCCTTTTTAACCTATATGGGCCTCTGTTGGGTCGTGCCACGTGTTGACATATCATAGGCGCTTTGGGTCCAATGAGTGGATGACATCTGTCCCAACGGTGAGCCGACACATGTTTCCTCCAGCCAATGATGATTTTACACGTGGAAAATCCCCATTGGTCGGGGCTGTTAACGGGTTATCGGATCCAAAACCGGACCCGATAGCTTAACGGCGTTCCGTTACGGTGGATGCCGCGTGTCGGTCACCCTTGACGAAAGCACTTCTGTGACGCGCAATTTATCGTCATGGAAGTGGACACTTCCGTGATGATAATTTTGGTAATGTCATGGAACACTTCTACGATAGCACAGGTATGACTATCTTGATTCTGTCATAAATTTATCATGGATGTACATGCATGACAGAAAACGTGACCTACTGTGACAAACACGTATCATCACGGAAGTGTATTTTTTTGTAGTGTTTAATGTTGTCCCCCACTACGCATATCTGAAGCTCAAGATGCCTGGACCTAAGGGTGTCATCGCCGTCAATGGTAACACCGAGCGCTCGCTCCGAACCGAGGAGCACACAGCAGCTCTGGCAGCCAAAGTACAAGCCGGCAAAGGCGCATCAAAAACTCAGGCCCACATCAAGGCACTGGACGCACACAAACGAGCCCAAGCCTGAGCACCACTTCCTGAGCCTTCAAGTGCTCACCCGAAATAGGGGCACACTCCCCACAGCACGGCTTCTTCAGCCGCAAAATACGTACCTCGAGTACACCATTTCACGTTTCAAATTCCATGGGCAGCCGTGGGGGCAAACTATCGAAGGGTCAAGTATTCAGCTCGACCGCACTATGACCAAATATGTCTTCGGACAATTACCAGGTACCATCTAGGGCCTGGTTAGTGTAAAGCTGATATACTGCGGCAGCTTCTCAAGACCCTCTCTCAAGGGCCCATCCGCCGATATCCATCTCTCCAGTCTATGGAACCCTCCCACAGAGCAAAGGCGCAGACGTGCAGCAGGGCACAGTACGGACGTCAAACCACTCATAGAGGCCCTGTGTAAAGCTTTCCTCTGTCTTTCTTTCTAAAAAGTATCTGTAATAGTTGCTTCGGCAGTTTGAATTGTACGGTTGGATGTCACACATTCTTCGGAAGTAAAGACCATCATTACGGTCCAATTGCAGTCATTTATATCGCATATCTCTTTCCGCTTTTTTATGCCGAAACAAACTCGTTCAATACATGTTTGCTTTAGATGCGATCGACTAATAAACCGGGGGCTCGACTATAAATCTTGCCTCAAGCATCTTTCCAGCACTATCTTTATTTTACATGCTCGGCGTCTCGGATATTGCATTATATGAATCGGCTCTGAATCATGTCTTTGGTCAATAGTTGGGTTGCCCGGCTCCTATGCTTGCCCTCTTACGTTCCACATTGTTCGACTAGGAGGGTAAAGGGAGAACCATTGCGATTGTACTTCTATCTCGTATGGTTAAGTACCTCAGTGGAGAAAGCCGAAAACTGACTGTCATAATAAGCGAGAACTGGTCAGCGATCCGATGACAAGTGTCAAACTAAAAATCGATGGAGGTTATTCCGTGTCATATGAAGGGTTGCCGCAGAAACCAAGTGATCATGGTCTTAACCCCGGCACAGCCGAACATCAAGAAACAACTGGGGGCTAATCACTAGCTCCCGCAGTCAAGCTCCAATGGCTAAGTGAAAGCATTAAAGTCGCATAGTCTGATTGCCTCGTTTCTCCTACACACTACCGCCTCCGGGCACCGAGACGTCGGCTAAGGGTTAAAGTGTTAAGGAAGAAACACCCTTTGCAGTATCTACAAGGGGGTCGAAGCCGGCGACTAGTAACTTTCACTCTAAAATGGTCGCATTGGAGTCAAATTAATTAAACAGAGCATAGTAAAGCATGCCAAATGGTTGCATTATAAAGCACAAGAAGTCTCAACTTGCTCGATAAACGACAGTACATTCACTCATAAATAACATCCTTAGAGCAATGGGCCTCTGTCGCCCGAGCACCATCCACCACGATGGGAAAAATTTCTCGGGCGTCTATGCTCCTTCCCAGGGGGCGGCGATCCGGTGGCCATCTCCGCTGGCTTGATCTTCGGCCAGCGCACCATGGTCTTGCCAAAGGCCATCCGAGCTCCCTCGATGCACACAGAATGCTTGCAGACGTCAACTCGGGGCGCGGCGTTGCACAACCTCTGAAGGAAATATGCCCTAGAGGCAATAACAAAATTGTTATTTATATTTCCTTATATAATGATAAATGTTTATTATTCATGCTAGAATTGTATTAACCGGAAACTTAGTACATGTGTGAATACATAGACAAATAGAGTGTCCCTAGTGTGCCTCTACTAGACTAGCTCGTTAATCAAAGATGGTTAAGTTTCCTAGCCATAGACATGTGTTGTGATTTGATGAATGGGATCACATTATTAGAGAATGATGTGATGGACAAGACCCATCCGTTAGCTTAGCACTATGATCGTTTTGTTTATTGCTATTGCTTTCTTCATGACTTATACATGTTCCTATGACTATGAGATTATGCAACTCCCAAACACAGGAGGAACACTTAGTGTGCTATCAAACGTCACAACGTAACTGGGTGATTATAAAGATGCTCTACAGGTGTCTCCGATGGTGTTTGTTGAGTTGGCATAGATCGAGATTAGGATTTGACACTCTGATTGTAGGAGAGATATCTCTGGGCCATCTCGGTAATGCACATCACTATAAGCCTTGCAAGCAATGTGACTAATGAGTTAGTTGCGGGATGATGCATTACGGAACGAGTAAAGAGACTTGTCGGTAACGAGATTGAGCTAGGTATGATGATACCGACGATCGAATCTCGGGCAAGTAACATACCGATGACAAAGGGAACAACATATGTTGTTATGCGGTTTGACCGATAAAGATCTTCGTAGAATATGTAGGAGCCAATATGAGCATCTAGGTTCCGCTATTGGTTATTGACCGGAGATATGTCTCGGTCATGTCTACATAGTTCTCGAACCCTTAGGGTCCGCACGCTTAACGTTCGATGTCGATTTGTATTATGAGTTTATGTGATTTGATGACCGGAGGTTGTTCGGAGTCCCGGATGAGATCACGGACGTGACGAGGAGTCTCGAAATGGTCGAGACATAAAGATACATATATTGGAAGGTTACATTCGGACACCGAAAGTGTTTTGGGTAGTTTCGGATAAAACCGGAGTGCCGGAGGGGTTACCGGAACCCCCCGGCGGATTAATGGGCCACAATGGGCCTTAGTGGAGAAGAGAGAGGGCCGGCCAGAGGTGGCGCCCCCCCCCCACTTGCCCAGTCCGAATTGGACAAGGGGAGGGGGCGGCGCCCCCCTCCTTCCTTTTCTTCTCTCCTCTTTCCCTTCTTCTCCTACTTGGACTAGGAAGGGGGCGGTTCCTACTTGGAGTAGGACTCCCCCCCTTTGGGCGTGCCCCCTAGGGCCGGCCGGCCTCCTCCTCCCCTCCTTTATATACGGGGGAGGGGGCACCCCATGGACACACAAGTTGATCTTTAGCCGTGTGCGGTGCTCCCCTCCATAGTTTTCCACCTCGGTCATATTGTCGTAGTGCTTAGGCAAAGCCCTGCGTCGGTAACTTCATCATCACCGTCACCACGCCGTCGTGTTGATGAAACTCTCCCTCGGCCTCAATTGGATCAAGAGTTCGAGGGATTTCACCGGGCTGAACGTGTGCAGATCGCGGAGGTGTTGTGTGTTCGGTACTTCGATCGGTTGGATCGCGAAGACGTTCGACTACATCAACCGCGTTACTAAACGCTTCCGCTTTCGGTCTACGAGGGTACATGGACACACTCTCCCCGCTTGTTGATATGCTTCTCCTACATAGATCTTGTGTGATCGTAGGCAATTTTTTTTGAAATACTACGTTCCCCAACAGTGGCATCAGAGCCAGGTCTATGCGTAGATATTATATGCACGAGTAGAACACAAAGAGTTGTGGGCGATAATAGTCATACTGCTTACCAGCATGTCATACTTTGATTCAGCGGTATTGTTGGATGAAGCGGCCCAGACCGACATTACATAACCGCGTTCATGAGACTGGTTCTACCGCGGTGCTTTGCACACAGGTAGCTAGTGGGTGTCTATCTCTCCAACTTTAGTTGAATCGAGTGTGACTACGCTCGGTCCTTGTTGAAGGTTAAAACAACACACTTGACAAAAAAATCGTTGTGGCTTTGATGCGTAGGTAAGAACGGTTCTTGCTAAGCCCGTAGTAGCCACGTAAAACTTGCAACAACAAAGTAGAGGATGTCTAACTTGTTTTTGCAGGGCTTGTTGTGATGTGATATGGTCAAGACGTGATGATATATAAATTGTTGTATGAGATGATCACGTTTTGTAACAGTTATTGGCAACTGGCAGGAGCCATATGGTTGTCTCTTTATTGTATGAAATGCAATCGCCATGTAATTGCTTTACTTTATCACTAAGCGGTAGCGACAGTCGTAGTAGCAATAGTTGGCGAGACGACAACGATGCTTCGATGGAGATCAAGGTGTCAAGCTGGTGACGATGGTGATCATGAAGGTGCTTTGGAGATGGAGATCAAAGGCACAAGATGATGATGGCCATATCATATCACTTATATTGATTGCATGTGATGTTTATCCTCTATGCATCTTATTTTGCTTAGTGCGGCGGTAGCATTATAAGATGATATCTCACTAAATTTCAAGGTACAAGTGTTCTCCCTGAGTATGCACCGTTGCGACAGTTCGTCGTGCCGAGACACCACGTGATGATCGGGTGTGATAAGCTCTACGTTCACATACAACGGGTGCAAACCAGTTTTGCACATGCAGAATACTCGGGTTAAACTTGACGAGCCTAGCATATGCAGATATGGCGTCGGAACACTGAGACAGAAAGGTCGAGCGTGAATCATATAGTAGATATGATCAAAATAGTGATGTTCACCATTGAAAGCTACTCCATCTCACGTGATGATCGGACATGGTTTAGTTGATATGGATCACGTGATCACTTAGATGATTAGAGGGATGTCTATCTAAGTGGGAGTTCTTAAGTAATGTGATTAATTGAACTTTAATTTATCATGAATTAGTACCTGATAGTATTTTGCATATCTATGTTGTAGATCAATAGCTCGCGTATAGCTCCCCTGTTTTATTTTTGATATGTTCCTAGAGAAAAACAAGTTGAAAGATGATAGTAGCAATGATGCGGACTGGGTCCGTGATCTGAGGATTATCCTCATTGCTACACAGAAGTATTATGTCCTTGATGCACCGCTAGGTGACGGACCTATTGCAGGAGCGGATGCAGACGTTATGAACATTTTGGCAAGCTCGGTATGATGACTACTTGATAGTTTAGTGCGCCATGCTTTACGGCTTAGAACCGGGACTTCAAAAACGTTTTGAACGCCAAGGAGTGATACGTCTCCAACGTATCTATAAATTTTGATTGCTCCATACTATATTATATTCTGTTTTGGACATTATTGGGCTTTATTATACACTTTTATATTATTTTTGGGACTAACCTATTAACCGGAGGCCCAGCCCAGAATTGCTGTTTTTTGCCTATTTTAGAGTTTCGCGGAAAAAGAATATCAAACGGAGTCCAAACGGAATGAAACCTTCGGGAACGTGATTTTCGGAACGAACGTGATCCAGAGGACTTGGACCCTACATCAAGACATCAACCAGGAGGGCACGAGGTAGGGGCGCGCCTACCCCCCCCCCCACCCCAGGCGCGCCTCCACCCTCGTGGGCCCCCTGTTGCTCCACCGACGTACTCCTTCCTCCTATATATACCTACGTACCCCCAAACTACCAGATACGGAGCCAAAACCCTAATTCCACCGCCGCAACCTTCTGTACCCGTGAGATCCCATCATGGGGCCTTTTTTGGAGCTCCGCCGGAGGGGGCATCGATCACGGAGGGCTTCTACATCAACACCATAGCCTCTCTGATGATGTGTCAGTAGTTTACTTCAGACCGTCGGGTCCATAGTTATTAGCTAGATGGCTTCTTCTCTCTTTTTGGATCTCAATACAATGTTCTCCCCCTCTCTCGTGGAGAGCTATTCGATGTAATCTTCTTTTGCGGTGTGTTTGTTGAGACCGATGAATTGTGGGTTTATGATCAAGTTTATCTATGAAGAATATTTAAATCTTCTCTGAATTCTTTTATGTATGATTGGTTATCTTTGCAAGTCTCTTCGAATTATCAGTTTGGTTTGGCCTACTAGATTGATCTTTCTTGCAATGGGAGAAGTGCTTAGCTTTGGGTTCAATCTTGCGGTGTCCTTTCCCAGTGACAGTAGGGGCAGCAAGGCATGTATTGTATTGTTGCCATCGAGGATAACAAGATGGGGTTTATATCATATTGCATGAGTTTATCCCTCTACATCATGTCATCTTGCTTAAAGCGTTACTCTGTTCTTATGAACTTAATACTCTAGATGCATGCTGGATAGCGGTCGATGTGTGGAGTAATAATAGTAGATGCAGGCAGGAGTCGGTCTACTTGTCTCGGACGTGATGCCTATATACATGATCATACCTAGATATTCTCATAACTATGCTCAATTCTGTCAATTGCTCAACAGTAATTTGTTCACCCACCATAATACTTATGCTCTTGAGAGAAGCCACTAGTGAAACCTATGGCCCCCGAGTCTATTTTCCATCATATTAATCTCCCGACAACAAGCTATTTTTGGCGCCATTTTTATTTTACTTTCTTTACTTTGCATCTTTATCATAAAAATACCAAAAATATTATCTTATCATATCTATCAGATCTCACTCTCGTAAGTGACCGTGTAGGGATTGTCAACCCCTTATCGCGTTGGTTGCGAGGATTTATTTGTTTGTGTAGGTGCGAGGGACTCGTGCGTGGCCTCCTACTGGATTGATACCTTGGTTCTCAAAAACTGAGGGAAATACTTACGCTACTTTGCTGCATCACCCTTTCCTCTTCAAGGGAAAACCAACGCAGTGCTCAAGAGGTAGCAAGAAGGATTTCTGGCGCTGTTGCCGGGGAGTCTACGCAAAAGTCAACATACCAAGTACCCATCACAAACACTTATCTCCCGCATTACATTTTTTGCCATTTGCCTCTCGTTTTCCTCTCCCCCACTTCACCCTTGTCGTTTTATTCGCCCTCTCTCTTTTCCGTTCGCCTTTTCTCCGCTTGCTTCTTGTTTGCTCGTGTGTTGGATTGCTTGCTTGTCATGATGGCTCAAGATAATACCAAATTATGTGACTTTACCAATACCAACAACAATGATTTCCTTAGCACTCCGATTGCTCCTCTTACCTATACTGAATCTTGTGAAATTAATGTTGCTTTGTTGAATCTTGTCATGAAAGATCAATTCGCTGGCCTTCCTAGTGAAGATGTCGCTACTCATCTAAATAACTTCGTTGATTTGTGTGATATGCAAAAGAAGAAAGATGTGGACAATGATATTGTTAAATTGAAGCTATTTCCTTTTTCGCTTAGAGATCGTGCTAAAGCTTGGTTTTCATCTTTGCCTAAAAATAGTATTGATTCTTGGAATAAGTGCACAGATGCTTTTATCTCTAAATATTTTCCTCCCGCTAAGACATATCTCTTAGAAATGATATTATGAATTTTAAGCAACTTGATCATGAACATGTTGCACAAGCTTGGGAGAGGATGAAATTAATGATACGTAATTGCCCTATGCATGGTTTGAATTTGTGGATGATTATACAAAAATTTTATGCCGGATTGAATTTTGCTTCTAGAAATCTTTTAGATTCGGCCGCGGGAGGCGCTTTTATGGAATCACTTTAGGAGAAGCTACTAAACTCCTAGATAATATTATGGTTAATTATTCTCAATGGCGCACTGAAAGATCTACTAATAAAAAAGTGCATGCGACAGAAGAAATTAATTTTTTGAGTGGAAAGATGGATGAACTTATGAAATTATTTGCTACTAAGAGTGTTTCTTCTGATCCTAATGATATGCCTTTGTCTACTTTGATTGAGAATAATAATGAATCTATGGATGTGAATTTTGTTGGTAGGAATAATTTTGGTAACAACGCGTATAGAGGAAACTTTAATCCTAGGCCTTATCCTAGTAATTCCTCTAATAATTATGGTAATTCCTACAACAATTCTTATGGAAACTTTAATAAGATGCCTTCTGAATTTGAGACTATTGTTAAGGAAATTATGAATTCGCAAAAGAATTTCAATGCTTTGCTTGAAGAAAATTTGCTTAAAGTTGATGAATTGGCTAGGAACGTTGATAGAATTTCTCTTGATGTTGATTCTTTAAAACTTAGATCTATTCCTCCTAAGCATGATATCAATGAGTCTCTCAAAGCCATGAGAATTTCCATTGATGAGTGCAAAGAAAGAACCGCTAGGAAGCGTGCTAAGAAAGAGTGCTTTGTGAAAGCGTGTTCTTCAAATTTCTATGAAAATAAAGATGAAGATCTAAAAGTTATTGATGTGTCCCCTATTAAATCTTTGTTTTGCAATATGAATCTTGCTAATGAAGGGACTGAATATGATCCACCTTTACCTAGAAGGCATTCCAGAAATTCGGAGTTTTTAGATCTTGATGCTAAAATTAATAAAAGTGGGATTGAAGAGATCAAAACTTTAGATATTAATGAACCCACTATTTTGTATTTCAAGGAATTTAATTATGATAATTTCTCTTTGATAGATTGTATTTCCTTGTTGCAATCCGTGCTAAATTCTCCTCATGCTTATAGTCAAAATAAAGCCTTTACCAAACATATCGTTGATGCTTTGATGCAATCTTATGAAGAAAAACTTGAGTTGGAAGTTTCTATCCCTAGAAAACTTTATGATGAATGGGAACCTACTATTAAAATTAAAATTAAAGATCATGAATGCTATGCTTTGTGTGATTTGGGTGCTAGTGTTTCCACGATTCCAAAAACTTTATGCGATTTACTAGGTTTCCGTGAATTTGATGATTGCTCTCTAAACTTGCACCTTGCGGATTCCACCATTAAGAAACCTATGGGAATAATTAATGATGTTCTTATTGTTGCAAATAGGAACTATGTGCCCGTAGATTTATTGTTCTTGATATCGATTGCAATCCTTCATGTCCTATTATTCTTGGTAGACCTTTCCTTAGAACGAATAGTGCAATTATTGATATGAAGGAAGGGAATATTATATTCCAATTTCCGTTAAGGAAAGGCATGGAACACTTCCCTAGAAAGAAATAAAATTACCTTATGAATCTATCATGAGACCCACTTATGGATTGCCTACCAAAGATGGCAATACCTAGATTTATCCTTGCTTTTATGCCTAGCTAGGGGCGTTAAACGATAGCGCTTGTTGGGAGGTAACCCAATTTTATTTTTAGTTTTTTGCTTTTTGCTTCTGTTTAGGGATAAATCTTTGAGCTAGCCTCTGGTTAGACTTTTTTTTATGTTTTAATTAGTGTTTTTGCCAAGTTAAACCTATAGGATCTTCTTGGATGATAGTTATTTGATCTTGCTGTAAATTCCAGAAACTTTCTGTTCACGAAAATAATTGTTGAAAATCACCAGAACGTGATAAAATATTGATTCCAATTTCTGATGATCAATAAACAAATTTTATAGGTCTTCCTATTTTGGCTGAATTTTTGGAGTTCCAGAAGTTTGCGTTAGTTACAGATTACTACAGACTGTTCTGTTTTTGACAGATTCTATTTTCCGTGTGTTGTTTGCTTATTTTGATGAATCTATGGCTAGTAAAATAGTTTATAAACCATAGAGAAGTTGGAATACAGTAGGTTTAAAACCAATATAAATAAATAATGAGTTCATTAAAGTATCTTGAAGTGGTCTTTTGTTTTCTTTCGCTAACGGAGCTCACGAGATTTTCTGCTGAGTTTTGTGTTGTGAAGTTTTCAAGTTTTGGGTGAAAGATTTGATGGATTATGGAACAAGGAGTGGCAAGAGCCTAAGCTTGGGTATGCCCATGGCACCCCAGGATAATCTAAGGACACCAAAAAGCCAAAGCTTGGGGATGCCCCGGAAGGCATCCCCTCTTTCGTCTACTTCCATCGGTAACTTTACTTGGAGCTATATTTTTATTCACCACATGATATGTGTTTCGCTTGGAGCGTCTTGTATCATTTGATTCTTTGCTTTTTAGTTTACCACAATCATCCTTGCTGTACACACCTTTTGAGAGAGACACACTTGATTCAGAAATTATTAGAATACTCTGTGTGCTTCACTTATATCTCTTGAGTTATATAGTTTTTGCTCTAGTGCTTCACTTATATCTTTTAGAGCACGATGGTGGATTTGTTTTATAGAAACTATTGTTCTCTCATGCTTCACTTAGATTATTTTGAGAGTCCTACAAAACAGCATGGTAGTTTGCTTTAACAATAATAGGCATTCAAGATTAGTAAAAAATAATCTTATGAGTGTGTTGAATACTATGAGAAGTTTGATGCTTGATAATTGTTTTGAGATATGAAGATGGTGATATTAGAGTCATGCTAGTTGAGTAGTTTTTAATTTGAGAAATACTTGTGTTAAAGTTTGTGATTCCCGTAGCATGCACGTATGGTGAACCGTTATGTGATGAAGTCGGAGCATGATTTATTTATTGATTGTCTTCCTTATGAGTGGCGGTCGGGGACGAGCGGTGGTCTTTTCCTACCAATCTATCCCCCTAGGAGCATGCGAGTAATACTTTACTTTGATAACTTGTAGATTTTTGCAATAAGTATATGAGTTCTTTATGACTAATGTTGAGTCCATGGATTATACGCACTTTTCCTCCTTCCACCATTGCTAGCCTCTCTAATACCGCACACTTTTCGCCGGTATCATACACCCACCATATACCTTCCTCAAAACTGCCACCATACCTACCTATCATGGCATTTCCATAGCCATTCCGAGATATATTGCCATGCAACTTACCACCGTTTCGTTTACTATGACACGCTCCATCATTGTCATATTGCTTCGCATGATCATGTAGTTGACATTGTATTTGTGGCAAAGCCACCGTTCATAATTCTTTCATACATGTCACTCTTGATTCATTGCATATCCCGGTACACCGCCGGAGGCATTCACATAGAGTCATATTTTGTTCTAAGTATTGAGTTGTAATTGTTGAGTTGTAAGTAAATAAAAGTGTGACGATCATCATTTTTATAGCATTGTCCCAAGTGAGGAAAGGATGATGGAGACTATGATTCCCCCACAAGTCGGGATGAGACTCCGGACGAAAAAAAGAGGCCATAAAAAAAAGGCCAAATAAAAAATGAGAGAAAAAGAGAGAAGGGACAATGTTACTATCCTTTTACCACACTTGTGCTTCTAAGTAGCACCATTATCTTAATGATAGAGAGTCTCCTATGATATCACTTTCATATACTAGTGGAAAATTTTCATTATAGAACTTGGCTTGTATATTCCAATGATGAGCTTCCTCAAAATGCCCTAGGTCTTCGTGAGCAAGCGAGTTGGATGCGCACCCACTTAGTTTCTTTTGTTGAGCTTTCATATACTTATAGCTCTAGTGCATCCGTTGCATGGCATCCCTACTCACTCACATTGATATTTATTGACGGGCATCTCCATAGCCCGTTGATACGCCTAGGTTATGTGAGACTATCTTCTCCTTTTTGTCTTCTCCACAACCACCATTCTATTCCACATATAGTGCTATGTCCATGGCTCACGCTCATGTATTGCGTGAAGATCGAAAAAGTTTGAGAACGTCGAAAGTATGAAACAATTGCTTGGCTTGTCATCGGGGTTGTGCATGATTTAAATATTTTGTGTGGCGAAGATAGAGCATAGCCAGACTATATGATTTTGTAGGGATAACTTTCTTTGGCCATGTTATTTTGAGAAGACATAATTGCTTAGTTAGTATGCTTGAAGTATTATTATTTTTATGTCAATATTAAACTTTTGTCTTGAATCTTTCGGATCTGAATATTCATACCACAATTAAGAAGAATTACATTGAAATTATGCCAAGTAGCATTCCACATCAAAAATTCTGTTTTTTATCATTTACCTACTCGAGGACGAGCAGGAATTAAGCTTGGGGATGCTTGATACGTCTCCAACGTATCTATAATTTTTTATTGCTCCATGCTATATTATATTCTGTTTTGGACATTATTCGGATTTATTATACACTTTTATATTATTTTTGGGACTAACCTATTAACCGGAGGCCCAGCCCAGAATTGCTGTTTTTTGCCTATTTCAGAGTTTCGCAGAAAAAGAATATCAAACGGAGTCCAAACGGAATGAAACCTTCGGGTACATGATTTTCGGAATGAACGTGATCCAGAGGACTTGGACCCTACATCAAGACATCAACCAGGAGGGCACGAGGTAGGGGGCGCGCCTACCCCCTGGGCGCGCCCTCCACCCTCGTGGGCCCCCTGTTGCTCCACCGACGTACTCCTTCCTCCTATATATACCTACGTACCCCCAAACTACCAGATACGGAGCCAAAAACCTAATTCCACTGCCGCAACCTTCTGTACCCGTGAGATCCCATCTTGGGGCCTTTTCCGGAGCTCCGCCGGAGGGGGCATCGATCACGGAGGGCTTCTACATCAACACCATAGCCTCTCCGATGATGTGTGAGTAGTTTACTTCAGACCTTCGGGTCCATAGTTATTAGCTAGATGGCTTCTTCTCTCTTTTTGGATCTCAATACAATGTTCTCCCCCTCTCTCGTGGAGATCTATTCGATGTAATCTTCTTTTGCGGTGTGTTTGTTGAGACCGATGAATTGTGGGTTTATGATCAAGTTTATCTATGAACAATATTTGAATCTTCTCTGAATTCTTTTATGTATGATTGGTTATCTTTGCAAGTCTCTTCGAATTATCAGTTTGGTTTGGCCTACTAGATTAATCTTTCTTGCAATGGGAGAAGTGCTTAGCTTTGGGTTCAATCTTGCGGTGTCCTTTCCCAGTGACAATAGGGGCAGCAAAGCACGTATTGTATTGTTGCCATCGAGGATAACAAGATGGGGTTTATATCATATTGCATGAGTTTATCCCTCTACATCATGTCATCTTGCTTAAAGCGTTATTCTGTTCTTATGAACTTAATACTCTAGATGCATGCTGGATAGCGGTCGATGTGTGGAGTAATAGTAGTAGATGCAGGCAGGAGTCGGTCTACTTGCCTCGGACGTGATGCCTATATACATGATCATACCTAGATATTCTCATAACTGTGCTCAATTCTGTCAATTGCTCAACAGTAATTTGTTCACCCACCATAATACTTATGCTCTTGAGAGAAGCCACTAGTGAAACCTATGGCCCCCGGGTCTATTTTCCATCATATTAATCTCCCGACAACAAGCTATTTCTGGCGCCGTTTTTATTTTACTTTCTTTACTTTGCATCTTTATCATAAAAATACCAAAAATATTATCTTATCATATTTATCAGATCTCACTCTCGTAAGTGACCGTGTAGGGATTCACAACCCCTTATCGCGTTGGTTGCGAGGATTTATTTGCTTGTGTAGGTGCGAGGGACTCCTGTGTGGCCTCCTACTGGATTGATACCTTGGTTCTCAAAAAATGAGGGAAATACTTACGCTACTTTGCTGCATCACCCTTTCCTCTTCAAGGGAAAAACAACGCAGTGCTCAAGAGGTAGCAAGGAGCATATAAGATGTTCCAAGAGTTGAAATTAGTATTTCAGAGTCATGCCCGTGTCGAGAGGTATGAGACCTCTGACAGTACTTTGCCTACAAGATGGAGGAGAATAGCTGAACCAGTGAGCATGTGCTCAAATTTTCTGGGTACTACAATTGCTTGAATCAAGTGGGAGTTAATCTTCCAGATAAGATAGTGATTGACAAAGTTCTCTAGTCACTATGACCAAGTTACTAGAACTTAGTGATGAACTATAACATGCAAGGGATGACGTAAAACGATTCCCGAGCTCTTCGCGATGCTGAAATCGACAAAGGTAGAAATCAAGAAAAGCATCAAGTGTTGATGGTTGACAAGACCACTAGTTTCAAGTAAAAGGGCAAGGGAAAGAAAGGGAACTTCAAGAAGAATGGCAAGCAAGTTGCCACTCCCATGAAGAAGCCCAAAGCTAGACCCAAGCCTGAAACTGAGTGCTCATACTGCAAAGGAAATGGTCACTAGAAGCGGAACTGCCCCAAATACTTGGTGGATAAGAAGGATGGCAAAGTGAACAAAAGTATATATGATATACATGTTATTGATGTGTAGTTTACTAGTGTTCATAGTAGCCCCTGGGTATTTGATCCTGATTCAGTTGCTATGATTAGTAACTTGAAACAGGAGTTACAAAATAAACAAAGACTAGTTGAGGGTGAGGTGACGATGTGTGTTGGAAGTAATTCCAAGGTTGATAAGATCACCATCGCACACTCCCTTTACCTTCGGGATTAGTGTTGAACCTAAAATAAATGTTATTTGGTGTTTGCGTTGAGCATAATATGATTGGATCATGTTTATTGCAATACGGTTATTCATTTAAGTCAAAGAATAATTGTTATTCTGTTTACATGAATAAAACCTTCTGTGGTCATACACCCAAGATGCATGGTTTATTGAATCTTGATTGTAGTGATACACATATTCATAATATTGAAGCCAAAAGATACAAGGTTAATAATGATAGTGCAACTTATTTGTGGCACTGCCGTTTAGGTCATATTGATGTAAAGCGCATGAAGAAACTCCATGCTGGTGGGCTTTTGGAATCACTTGATGCTTGCGAACCATGCCTCATGGGCAAGATGACCAAGACTCCGTTCTCCGGAACAATGGAGCGAGCCACTGACTTATTGGTAATAATACATACCAATGTATGCGGTCCGATGAGTGTTGAGGCTCGCGGCGGATATCGTTATTTTCTGACCTTCACAAGATGATTTGAGCAGATATGGGTATATCTACTTAATGAAACACAAGTCTGAAACATTTGGAAAGTTCAAAGAATTTCAGAGTGAAGTTGAGAATCATCGTAACAAGAAAATAAAGTTTCTACGATCTGATCGCGGAGGCGAATATTTGAGTTACTAGTCTGACCTTCATTTGAAACAATGTGGAATGATAGTGCAACTTATTTGTGGCACTGCCGTTTAGGTCATATTGGTGTAAAGCGCATGAAGAAACTCCATGCTGATGGGCTTTTGGAATCACTTGATTATGAGTCACTTGATGCTTGCGAACCATGCCTCACGGACAAGATGACTAAGACTCCGTTCTCCGAAACAATGGAGCGAGCAACAAATTTATTGGAAATAATACATACTGATGTATGCGGTACGATGAGTGTTGATGCTCGCGACAGGTATCGTTATTTTCTGACCTTCACAGATGATTTGAGAAGATATGGGTATATCTACTTGATGAAATATAAGTCTGAAACATTTGAAAAGTTCAAAGAATTTCAGAGTAAAGTGAAAAATCATCGTAACAAGAAAATAAATTTTCTACGATCTGATCGTGGAGGCGAATATTTGAGTTACGAGTTTGGTCTTCATTTGAAACAATGTGAAATAATTTCGCAACTCACGCCACCTGGAACACCACAGCGTAATGGTGTGTCCGAACGTCGTAACCATACTTTATTAGATATGTTGCAGTCTATGATGTCTCTTACCGATTTACCACTATCGTTTTGGGGTTATGCATTAGAGACAGCTGCATTCACGTTAAATAGGGCACCGTCTAAAAATCCGTTAAGACAACACTATATGAATTGTGGTTTAGTAAGAAACCTAAGCTGTCGTTTCTTAAAGTTTGGGGTTGCGATGCTTATGTGAAAAAGTTTCAGCCTGATAAGCTCAAACCCAAATCGGAGAAGTGCGTCTTCATAGGATACCCAAAAGAAACTGTTGGGTACACCTTCTATCATAGATCCGAAGGCAAGATCTTTGTTGCTAAGAGTGGATCCTTTCTAGAGAAGGAGTTTCTCTCGAAAGAAGTGAGTGGGAGGAAAGTATAACTTGATGAGGTAATTGTACCTTCTCTCTAATTGGAAAGTAGCTCATCACTGAAATCAGTTCTAGTGATGCCTACACCAATTAGTGAGGAAGTTAATGATGATGATCATGAAACTTCAGATCAAGTTACTGCCGAACCTCGTAGGTCAACCAGGGTACGATCCGCACCAGACTGGTATGGTAATCCTGTTCTGGAAGTCATGTTACTAGACCATGACGAACCTACAAACTATGAGGAAGCGATGATGAGCCCAGATTTCGACAGATGGCTTGAGGCCATGAAATTTGAGATAGAATCCATGTATAAGAACAAAGTGTGGACTTTGGTGGACTTGCCCGATGATCAGGCAAGCCATTGAGAATAAATGGATCTTCAAGAGGAAGACGGACGCTGATAGTAGTGTTACTATCTACAAAGCTCGAATTGTCAAAAAAAAGTTTTTGACAAGTTCAAGGTGTTGACTACGATGAGATTTTCTCACTCGTATCGATGCTTAAAGTCTGTCCGAATCATGTTAGTAATTGCCACATTTTATGAAATTTGACAAATGGATGTCAAAACTGCATTCCATAATGGATTTATTAAAGAAGAGTTGTATATGATACAACCAGAAGGTTTTGTCAATCCTAAAGGTGCTAAAAAAATGTTCAAGCTCCAACGATCCATCTATGGACTGGTGGAAGCATCTTGGAGTTGGAATATACGCTTTGATAAGTTGATCAAAGCATATAGTTTTATACAGACTTGTGGTGAAGCCTGTATTTACAAGAAAGTGAGTGGGAGCACTACAGCCTTTCTGATAAGTATATGTGAATGACATATTGTTGATCGGAAATGATGTAGAATTTTCTGGAAAGCATAAAGGAGTGTTTGAAAAGAGTTTTTCAAAGAAAGACCTCGGTGAAGCTGCTTACATATTGGGCATCAAGATCTATAGAGATAGATCAAGACGCTTGATATTTTTTCAATGAGTACATGCCTTGACAAGTTTTTGAAGTAGTTCAAAATGGAACACACTGGTACGCGTCGGTCCTAAGCAAACGGTTTTTAACCCCTTTCCGCGATGACATTTGGAACCGTTTCCAAGTGAGTGTGGGCGATAGGGGGGTCCTTCCCACACAACCCAAAAACCGTCGGGGATATGCCCTCGTCGCACACACGTTCGGCAAAATGAGGTCGTGTGCAACCGGCGAGCGCTCAAATATGCAAATACGTACAGTAGAGCTAAAAAATACAATTATACGGCGAAATTGTTTCCGGTCGCAAGTACATCCCACACAGTCAGTCCCCGCTAAACGTTTCCGTTCGTATGCACATCCCACATAGTAGCTCCAAGGAAAACGTTTCCGTTCACAGGTACATCACACACAATTTTTCTCGTTAAATCGTTTGCTTTATTGAATGTATCACACATGGTCCGTAGAAGAAACTGTGTGGCAAAGGCTATCCATCACACACCGTTTTTATGTGGTAAGCATTTGCGCAAGGTGGCCTAATGCAAACAGTTTTCAAGAGAAAGTCATGTGTGATTGTTCATTGATCCAACACGGTTTATTCCTAGAAACTGTGTGTGTTGCCTTAGGTCATCGCCCACGGTATTTTTTCAACAACCGTTTGCAATAGCAAAATCCAATTAGCAGGCAAATTTGCCATTAGCAGGCTAATTATCTGATTATTCATAATCCATTTATTAATCTAATTGACATTTCATATTAAGCACACAATATATTTCATTTCCATATTAAGGAAGCAGAATTTCATAATTGAAATACATCAGAGTACAACATGATATAGCTTCAGGACTCAGCTACCCCATTACACAACTGCACCAGCAGCAAGTTCCACATGCAACATGTAGAACCTTTCAAAATTAGCATCATAGACGGCATATAGACAGATGGATCTCATCTGGAAAACTGCTGAAGCGAAAGGTGAATATTGAGCCTTCATTCATGTTGAAGGTCTTTGCAACTTTAGGCCAGTGCATGTGGATGATTGACCGTCCGTCCTTTGTCCTCTTCAGGAACACTTCAATATTGAACCGTGGATGTTGTATGAAAACCTTCCTCGCCTCCTGACCATAGAGGTGGTTTGAGAGGTAATCATCAGTGAACTGCCTTGGGAAGGCCTGAAAACAAGGATGTGCATAAATATCTTCTCTATATTGGAAATGGGGCAAAGGAATAAAAAAGGCAATGTATAATAGTTAGTACCATCTTGTAGTGAACTGATGTCTTCTTCATTGTGAAGACAAAGATCTTGTTGTTTTTTGTCGCTAATTTCTTTATCCTAACAATCTTTCTGAGTTTCTTGATTTGATTGATATTCATGGACAACTCATTTCCCCATATGCAAAAAGGGTCGAACAGTGGGTCAAAACCTCTGACAGCAGGACCTACATGTGCAAGACCAAATTGTTAAAACCAAAATATTAGAATGGTTCCTGCAATTGCACAATAATGTGCTATTAGACAACGGACCATGCACATGCTAACCTCGATTGTAAACCTCAGTGCTTCCCATTGTTTCCCTCCAACACATATAAGGTAGTTAGTCATCAGGTTAAGTAAGGGTTCGCATGCTATCAGTAAAATATGTTGATGAAAAATAAGCACATTGCAGATTCATCAAATTAATTCAAGCTACACGGAAAACCCATTTACCCAAACCAAGCATGATTAAGAACTAGGGAATATAGCACTTGTATATGTTTCTCATGTATTAAGTGCAGCCAAATTCAATTTATTCATCACATGCACAACAATACAAAATTCTACCCACGACAATTGGACACCGCATTGCAGAATTGAACCAAGCAGTTAAATAAACACCAAAACAATTGAACCAAACATTAACTGAGCACCACATTGCACAATATAACATACTCCTAATAGAAGATCGGACAGTTAACCAAATAGTTAACTACATGCAATTATAGCAATTGTATTTGTTTCTCATGTATTTACTACAGCCAAATTCAATTTATTCCTCACATGGTATACAATAACAGAATGCACCCACAATTTTGTAAAGATAAAATCGATTTATTTCTCACATGGAAGACAATACAAAATTGCAGCCTGAAGAATTGAATATCACATTTGCAGAATTGAACCAAACAGTTAACTGAAGACGACAACTAATTAACAAAACAGTTAATAAGTGAGCACCACACTGCATGACATATAGAACATATACACTAGAGCAACAGATTGCATGGTAAAATTAGATAGCACAATTCACTAGAATTTGTGAAGGAAAGGCAGGAGCAGCACACGCAACGGGTAAACCAAGCATGCTTAACCGGCGTAGCTAGCAAATGGCAAGGTGCTCCTTCAAGATCTGGGGGTCGGCACGAATGGCAGCCATCGCGACCTCATCCGCGCGTGCGGTCGCGATTTGCTTCTCCGCTGCCAAATGCTCCTTGAGGTCCTGGCTATACTGCATGCACCATGGCTTAGGCCGGCGCTTATTTGGTGGAGGGGTCGGTGATTTGGGTGGAAGGTGTCGCGCTCGCGCCGGCGGTTGGGGCATGTGGGATGTGGAAGGAGGAGGAGGATGGGGTCGGGTGTGGATTACCTGCCTGGATAGAGGAGGTCGAGCAGCGTGAAGGAGGGTCGCCGACGAGGAGGCGGCGCTGCAAGCAAGGAGTGAAGGTTTCAACTTGGAAAGGAAGGCGGAAAGAGGGCAAATGTGGCTTTTGGTAAGGGGAGGGGGCGGGGAGGTAGATATTTCCACGGAAGCCGAAAATTTGGAATTGCTTCAGCGAAAAAACTGGCGCGCAAAGTGTCATCAGACACGGTCCCTTATTCAGAACTGTGTACGATATGTGGACATCAAAAACAATTCAGATAGCTTAACCCGTGTGTGATGAGTTTGAACGTCAAAAGTTTTGGTTCGAATCTCCATGGTTACAGTGGTCACCCACGTCATTGCATAATTTGGGTACACAAAGGAGACTACAGCACACCCACACTTCTTAATCGAGCAAGTTCAGCAATTAAACAGAGCTAGCTGACCTAAACATTACTCTAACAAATTAAAGACCGACGCTCTTAATGAAACAAAACAAAGAGTAATACTACGGCTGGTGCTCATCGATCTCCGCCGCTGCCTTCATGTCGAGCTCGCGCCCGACGGTCTCCTGGGATAGGGGCTCCATGGCATCCATCGCACCATACTCGGCAAGCATCTCGCCATCTACATCCGCCGTCTCTTTGGAAAAGGCCGCCACGAGATGGGCGTGGGCGGACGCGATCTGGGCTTGGACGGGCTCCGTTGTCGCAAGGTATGCGGCGGAGGAACAGACGGCTGCTCGAACGCTCTCGGCGATTGCCAGCTCTTCGGCCGTGGGTTGCCGACCGTTGTCGGAGAAGCTTCGTTCGATTTATGCGGTGACCGCTAGGAGCTGGGCGTGGGCGGCCTCCATCAGGGCTAAGGTCGTCGCTACGGAATAGACAGTTGTTGTGCCGCTCTCGCCAGTTGCTATCCCCGAGGTAGATGTTGCTGCCGCCACATGAGAAGCAACAGAGGCCGTTTGGGCTGCCTTTGCCGCCCGGTCGCAGATTGCGGCCGCGCTCATGCACCTTGTTAGCACGCGCATGGCGGCTGCGGCCGTGCTCTCGCCGGAGTGGGCCACCGAAGTTACCCTCACGGCGCGGGTCCACGTGCCCATCTTTCACCGGTGACGATTGAATAGTGAAATGATACTTGGGGAGCGAGCTAGTGTGCTTGAGACGCTGGCTGTGGACTGTAGCCGACGCACCTTCTCGCGTAAGCCATAGGCGTACTATATATCGACGGTGCTCAAGGATATTTTGTGCTGCATCTCACATGGTTACTGATAATAAACTATGTGCATTCTACTTGATTTTTCATCTTGATTTGAATTACATAATGGGGTCACAGCGGCAATGGACGGTGTTTGAATTGCTAGACCTTTTATCTGGAGTGAACATGCAACTATATGTGTGTCGTAAAAGAATTGGAATTATTCAGGGTTCGTTTGAACATTTTATACATTAAATTGGTTTTCTAGCCATTTCAGGTGAACAATTCAAATTTGAACTCCATGCACATACTCCAGTGCATATAAATTGGTTGAAAAATCAAATTTGTGTCCTTGGGTGCATGCTTAGGTCCCATGCAAGAAATGGGAATGAATTCAAACACCAGGGCACCGTTGATTGCCGGCAAAACATTGAGATGCCTGGTTTTTAAATTCTAGTAAATCCAAAACTAGTCTGCAATTCATGAAACTTGGCCATGCTATCATGGAGCGGCGTCAACATGCCGTGGTAAAAATTATGTCCCATATGGGGCAGGTTTGGGTATATGCTTCTCACAAACCGGAGCTTCTCACAACAAGCATGATGGTTTTCGGTAGGGAACGTCCCACCTTGGGGGACGAAACGATATCCATTGCCTCTTATTGCTTTCAATTTTTTTCTCGTGTCAACATAGAACAACAGGAGCGTTGTGTGAATTTTTGTGATTTTCCGGGGTTCGTTTGGACATTTTTATGCATTAACTAAGTTTTCAATGCATTTATGTGCATAATTCAAATTTGAACTACATGCACATGCTCCGGTGCATATAAATTGGTCGAAAAATCAAATCTGTGTCCTTGGGTACATGCTTAGGTCCCATGTAAGAAATGGGAATGAATTTCAAACACCAGGGCACCGTTGATTGCCGGCAAAACATTGAGATGCCTGGTTTTTAAATTCTAGTAAATCCAAAACTCGTCTGAAATTCACGAAATTTGGCATGCTATCATGGAGCGGCATCAACTTGCCATGGTACAAATTTTTGTCACATTTGGGGCAGGTTTGGGTATATGCTTCTCACAAACTGGAGCTTCTCACAACAAGCATGATGGTTTTCGATAGGGAACGTCCCACCTTTGGGGACGAAACGATATCCATTGCCTCTTATTGCTTTCAAATTTTTTTCTCGTGTCAACATAGAACAACAGGAGTGTTGTGTGAATTTTTGTGATTTTTCGGGGTTCGTTTGGACATTTTATGCATTAACTGAGTTTTCAATGCATTTATGTGCATAATTAAAATTTGAACTACATGCACATGCTCCAGTGCATATAAATTGGTTGAAAAATCAAATATGTGTCCTTGGGTGCATGCTTAGGTCCCATGCAAGAAATGGGAATGAATTTCAAACACCAGGGCACCGTTGATTGCCGGCAAAACATTGAGATGCCTGGTTTTAAATTATAGTAAATCCAAAACTCGTCTGAAATTCATGAAACTTGGCATGCTATCATGGAGCGGCATCAACATGCCGTGGTACAAATTTTGTCCCATTTGGGGCCGGTTTGGGTATATGCTTCTCACAAACCGGAGCTTCTCACAGCAAGCATGATGGTTTTCAGTAGGGAACATCCCACCTTTGGGGATGAAACAATATCCATTGCCTCTTATTGCTTACAATTTTTTTCTCGTGTCAACATAGAACAACAGGAGTGTTGTGTGAATTTTTGTGATTTTCGGGGTTCGTTTGGACATTTTTATGCATTAACTGAGTTTTCAATGCATTTATGTGCATAATTCAAATTTGAACTACATGCACATGCTCCGGTGCATATAAATTGGTCGAAAAATCAAATCTGTGTCCTTGGGTGCATGCTTACGTCCCATGCAAGAAATGGGAATGAATTTCAAACACCAGGGCTGTAACGCCCACGATGCGGCTATATCTCCCACGTGTCGAGGCACGACTTAGAGGCATAACTGCATAGTGGTTTTGTCGCAAGAAGGGTCATCTTCACACAATCCCATGTAATGAACAAGAATGGGATAACGAGAGTTGGCTTACAATCGCCACGTCACACAATACATAAATATAAAGCATACATCATCCAAAAATACACACATAGACCGACTATGGTCAAAATCCAAATGAAAATAAGATAACCCTAAATGCTAGATCCCCGATCGTCCCCAACTGGGCTCCACTACTGATCATTAGGAAAAGACACATAGTAACGACCACGTTCCTCATCGAACTCCCACTTGAGGTCGATTGCGTCGTCTGCACTGGCATCGTCGGCACCTGCAACTGTTTTGGTAGAAACTGTGAGTCACGAGGACTCAGCAATCTCATACCCACGAGATCAAGACTATTTAAGCTTATAGGAAAGGATGGTGTAAAGAGGTGGAGCTGCAGCAGGCACTAAGCATATAAAGTGGCTAACATACGCAAAAGAGAGCGAGAAGAGAAGCAATGGAACGGTCGTCATCTAGTAATGACCAAGAAGTGATCCTGAACTCCTACTTACGTCATACATAACTCAGAAACCATGTTCACTTCCCGGACTCCGCCGAGAAGAGACCATCACGGCTACACACACGGTTGATGTATTTTAATTAAGTCAAGTGACAAGTTCTCTACAACCGGACATTAACAAATTCCCATCTGCCTCATAACCGCGGGCACGGCTTTCGAAAGATAATACCCTGCAGGGGTGTCCCAACTTAGCCCATTATAAGCTCTCACGGTCAACGAAGGATAAACCTTCTCCCGGAAAGACCCGATCAGTCTCGGAATCCCGGTTTACAAGACATTTCAACAATGGTAAAACAAGACCAGCAAAGCCGCCCGAATGTGCCGACAAATCCCAATAGGAGCTGCACATATCTCGTTCTCAGGGCACACCGGATGAACACTACGTACAACTAAAACCAATCCTAGAGTTTCCCCAAGGTGGCGGTACAAGTGGCTCTAGTTTGGACCAGCACTCAGAGGAACACTGGCCCGGGGTTTAAATAAAGATGACCCTCGGGCTCGCGAAAACCCGGGGGAAAAGGCTTAGGCGGCAAATGGTAAAACCAAAGTTGGGCCTTGCTGGAGGAGTTTTATTCAAGGCGAACTGTCAAGGGGGTCCCATAAATCACCCAACCGCGTAAGGAACGCAAACTCAAGGAACATAATCCCGGTATGACGGAAACTAGGGCGGCAAGAGTGGAACAAAACACCAGGCATAGGGCCGAGCCTTCCACCCTTTACCAAAAATATAGATGCATTAATTAAATAAGAGATATTGTGATATTCCAAAATATCCATGTTCCATCATGGAACCAACTTCAACTTCACCTGCAACTAGCAACGCTATAAGAAGGGCTGAGCAAAAGCAGTAACTTAGCCAAACAACAGTTTGCTAGGAAAGGATGGTTAGGGGATGACATGGAAATATGGGAGGCATGATATAGCAAGTGGTAGGTAGCGCAGCATGGCAAAATAGAGCAAACAACTAGCAAAGCAAAGATAGAAGTGATTTCGAGGGTATGGTCATCTTGCCTGCAAGGTTCTCAGAGTTGTCGAAAGCTTGATCCTCGTAAGCGTACTCAACAGGTTCCTCATTCACGAACTTGTCTCCCAGCTCTACCCAAGACAAGAACACAAGGAATGGAACCACAATCAATCACGGGAAATGCACAAGCAACATGATGCAAAACATGTATGATATGCGAGATATGATATGCGATGCATATGCGTGCTCCGGAAGGAAAATGATGAACAAGGAAGTAACTTGGCAAACCAAGCATGCCACTGGAAAGATGAGATGATTTCGGTCGAAATCGATATAAAGATCACCGGAAACGGATGCACGATTTGCAAATGGCAAGCAAAACAAGAATGACACGAATCTGCGATTAACAGCATGATAGCACTTAAAATGCAACAAGCAACAATGCTACAGCACTCCAATATAGCGACAAAGCATATGGCAGTAATGTTCAGGAGATGCTTGACAAAAGACGAACACTGAGCTACGGCTAGTTCACAACACAGCAGGTTCAAACAAGCATGGCAAAAGTGCAAAAGATATCAGGTTCACAGACTTGGAGAAATTACTGGACATGGCAGAAACAGCATCAGGTAGCAATGTTCAGAGCACGAAATCAACATGCTACAGGAACTTAGCATGGTAAACCAAGGCATGGCATGAATCTACTAAATGCATATGACAAAAGTCACTTACTGACCATAAGCCAAAAAGGAACAGAAGATATGATGGCAACCATGTAAACATAGCAAGTTTCGTTAACAGGTTTCAGACTTAGCAGAAAACAGAGCATGGCAGAAACAATAATATGAAGGCATCTTTGTGAGCTTGATGCACTCACCAAAAATCAATTCATGACAAAAAAAGCATACCTAAAGCACGATGGCATGTTTATAAAGCTATCCATGGCAAGAGCAAATACATAGCATGAAAGGATCAACTACAACAAGCTTGGCAAAATTGGATATCATGTTAACAATCTGCCAGAAATATTTTATAGCAAAAGTAGAGCAATATTGAGTCATGCAATGGCACTCCATAATTGCAAAAAAGGGCACGAATGGATCAACTACAACAATATCTACAAAACATCCTTACTGAACATCTCCAAAAGGAGCATGGATCTCTCTGTAGCCACATGGATACATAGCAACAAAATAACAACAGTCACAGACTTAAGAGAAATTACCAAGTCCCTGAAATCAGAAAAATCACGAAGCCTAGTTTGCATGCTTGTGCTAGTCAACACAGAGATCACAAAAATACATGGCATACACCTCTGAAAGATGGCATGGCATAAATCAAAACACATGTAGAGTTCATACTCATAAGATGCACAGATTAAATGCAACAAAAATAACAAATCCTCAAGTTCTGATAAGTAACAGCAGATAACAGCAACTAGCACTCTTGCACAAGAGATTTGGGCATCAAGATGGACTCAAATGAACATGACCCAATGGAACAAAATGTAGAGCATCTCGTAACGAACATTTAGATATATTACACGCGCGAAACGGAGCTATGTGCAGAGAGTTATGATGCAATGAACAGGGACATATAATGTAAAAAATCTAGGACTTGGAATATTTCGGGAGGGAGCAGAAAGTCAACCGCAACAGATCTGGATCGGGATCCCGCTCGGCTCGACGTCGGGCTCGTCGCCGGAGTTGCTGCTCGGAGCTGGGGAAGGAGAGGAAGGATGGACGGGACTGGAGGAGCTCGACGTCGGGGTCGGGGAAGAGAGGGTGCGGGAGGAAGGGTCCGCGGGAGGCGCGGGTGCGCGCGCGGGCGCGCCGGCGAGGGGTGGCCGGAGTTGCTCCGGCTCGGCTCCGGCGGACGGCGGTCGTGGGCGCGGCGGCGGAGGAAGGAGGCGCCGGCGTCGGTCGCGTGCGGGAGGAGGCAGCCGCGGGCGACCCGGGCGGCTGGGCGCGGGAGACGGGCTCGGGGGGCCTCGCACGGGCCCCTGCGGGCCGGCGGCGATGTGGGCGCCGGGCGCCACGTGGCGCGCCCTGGTAGGCTCGGGGCGGCGGCGGCTGAAGCGTCCGGCGCCGGGCGGACGTGTCCGGCGCGCGTAGGGAGAGGGTTAGGGTTTTGGACCGCGGGAGGATTCGGGAGAGACACATATTTATAGGTAGAGGGAGCTAGGAGACTCCAAACGGAGTACGGTTTTCGCCCACAGATCGTGATCGAACGACCTAGAGCATGGAAGTGACTTAGAGGGGTTTTGGGCTGTTTGAAGGGGGGTTTTGCTGCAACACACAAACGGACTTTGCGGTTGCCCGGTTAACCGTTGGAGTACCAAACGACCTCCAAATGGAACGAAACTTGACCGGTGGTCTACCGGTGGTATACCAAGGCCACTTGATAAGCCTCGGTCCATTCCGAGAACGTTCAACACCCGCTCACGAAAAGAAACAAGAGGGGTGCGCCGGAGAAGGTGGGAGTGCCGGATTGCAAAACGGACAACGGGGAAAAAGCTCGGATGCAAGAGACGAACACGTATGCAAATGCAATGCACATGATGACATGATATGAGATGCATGACATGAACAAAATGCAAAACAAAAAAAACCCGACCATGAAGGGAATATCATAACACATAGCCGAAAATCGCAAGAGTTGGAGTTACAAATATGGAAAGTTACATCCGGGGTGTTACAAGGGCACCGTTGATTGCCGGCAAAACATTGAGATGCCTGGTTTTTAAATTCTAGTAAATCCAAAACTCGCCTGAAATTCATGAAACTTGGCATGCTATCATGGAGCGGCATCAACATGTCGTGGTACAAATTTTGTCCCATTTGGGGCATGTTTGGGTATATGCTTCTCACAAACCGGAGCTTCTCACAACTAGCATGATGGTTTTCGGTAGGGAATGTCCCACCTTTGGGGACGAAACGATATCCATTGCCTCTTATTGCTTTCAAATTTTTCTCATGTCAACATAGAACAACAGGTGTGTTGTGTGAATTTTTGTGATTTTTGGGGTTCGTTTGGACATTTTTATGCATTAACTGAGTTTTCAATGCATTTATGTGCATAATTCAAATTTGAACTACATGCACATGCTCCGGTGCATATAAATTGGTTGAAAAATCAAATCTGTGTCCTTGGGTGCATGCTTAGGTCCCATGCAAGAAATGGGAATGAATTTCAAACACCAGGGCACCGTTGATTGCCGGTAAAACAATGAGATGCCTGGTTTTTAAATTCGAGTAAATCCAAAATTCTGTCAACCATTCATGTGACGCCACGTGTCTTGGTTTTAATGGCTGTAGGAGGTGCCGTGCGGACAGCTCCTTGACCTTGACTGAACGGGAGGCGTGCGAGCGCCGTCCGGTGCGCAGGCCGACCGAGAGGCGTGCAAGTTGTCCTCGAGTGCGCAGGCTCACCGGGAAGCGTGCGAGCTGTACGCTGCGCAGGCTCACTGGGAAGCGAGCCCTTTGACTTCCATGGCCGCCCGCCTTGCTCGCATCCTCTCTATTAATGGTGCCCAAGGCGTAGTTTAATTCACTTTTTAAATATAAAACACTCATCGCAAACGTTTTAGTTAGAACACCCGTATGCAAACCGACAGCTGCCCCAGGAAGCCAAGAGAAAATGTGCCAATCAGGATTTCTGCAGCTCCTGATCGCAAACGTTTTAGATAGAACACCAGTATGCAAAGTGAGAGCAACGCATGATTTGTGCATCCCTTCAACGCAAACGGTTGTTTTGGATGACCCGTGTGCAACCACGTACAAACAATTTGGTAAGATTTGTCAATCCTTGTAACACTACGATTTGTCAAAATATGAAGCTAAAAATCCCTAGCATTATCTAATTTTTGCAACTAAAATTTTGTAATTAAGCATAGATTTCATTCATAGATTAAGCAGTCGTTCTTAATTTATACAAATAGTTCAACTCGACAGCTGAACCGACCAAACTTTTCCCCAATTGTTGCCAACCACGTACCGAAATAGCTAGTTCAACTATATATACTAGCTAATTTTAAGTACGTTGTACAGTTCCACCACATCTATAGTCAGATGAATTGAACAAAATAGCCCCTAAATACTACTACTACTACGGAGGGGCTTTGTACTACTTCCGGCTGCCTCTCCTCTGCCGAGCGTGCTCAGTAAGAGGCGGAGGAGCAGGAGCCTACCGACAAGCTGGGCAACCGCAATGCGGTGCCTGCCGCTAATGCAGCTTCAGCGACGCTCACCTCGAACGCCCTCTGCCGCTCCAGACGACCCCTCTCAAAGCGGTGGTTCTCCTCATAGATCTCCTGATTCCTCGCCTTTGAGGCGGCGTGTGCCGCGGCCACGGCGATGGTAAGCACTTTGCGTGCTCGACAAGGCGCTGCTCCTCTTCCCGCAGGAACTCGGTGTAGCACGCAAGGTCGCTGACGCACGTGCGGGCATCCACCTCCGCCTCCCACCTTCGGGCGGTGGTGGCGGAGCGGGTGATGACCCCGGTGGTCGACGGTGGGCTAGCGGCCACGACCACCACCTCCCGCCTTCGGGCCGTGGTGGCGGAGCGGGTGATGGCCACAGTGGCCGGCAGTGGGGTGGCGGCCACGACGGCCACCTCCCGCCTTCGGGCCGTGGCGGCCGATGGCCCTGGCTTTCAACGGTGGTGTGGAGGCAACGGCGGCCGGCAACAGCTGCCGACGGGCACCGGCGGCGGAGCGTGTGGAGGGTGTTCCGCGCACACCCAATAGGGACACCACGCGCACTACACTACGCCAGGGACTGCGCCGCCACCGCGGTGTAGCCTCCCAGCTGGAGCTATCCTCTGATGACGGTGGAGTGGCTGAGCGACGACAACGGGCCGGTGCCATTGGCGATTGTGGGAGAAGTAGATGAGATAAGCTACAGGGACGGAGGAGAAAATGCGACGCAGGACTCACCGGTTGTGAGGGTTTTTATAGCAGGCCAGTAAGCATTGGGATTTTGGGGGATTTCACCGAGTCGGGCGAGAAGCTTGCGCGGGAACCTGCGAGGTTGTGCGGGAATGGGCTCACCGACGATTCATTGGCGCCACCGTTTGGCAAAAAGAACACCCCCGCGCGCTGCGCAAGCTTGCGCTGTAAGCCGTCTGCGGCAGCGGGGTGACAAGACATGCGAGAGGAGGACGAAAGGCCACGTACACATACGGTTAATAAAAAAACATTTGCGATTTAATTACCTACTATACCACCGTCCTGGTTTATAAGTATGATTTAACTAATAAAATATGAATGCATGTCGCCAAAGATTTTATAGTTGGATTTGTATTTGAACATAGTTTCCAATTATATAATTTTTAAAACATACATTAACATTTTGTTGGTTAAATTTGAGGGCAAAGTATGGCACGGAATATAAAGGAGACTATAGACTAGACGGAGGTGGTACCACACGGCCGCTCTCTACGTAGCGGCGCAACTGTCGGCCGGTTTGTAGGCGACCATTTCCTGCGTGTTCAACTGCTCTATGCATGTGGTTGCTTGAGGTTCAGGCGGTCGTGGCGCGCTCTGCTCTCGCGTCCCTTCGGGTGCTCTGCCCTCGTCCCTCCACACGCACTGCCAGTGTTTGGCGCCGGCGCACGATCACGCACGTTCGTGTGCAAGCAGTTGCGCCGGGCGCGACGCGACGATGTAGTTACCCGCTGCAAAAACTACCATGCGGACGCGCCGAGAATCCACGCCGCCCGGCCCCCTTTAATTCCTGCAGCCATTTACCTTCATCTCTCGTCTCACATGACATAATAAGCACACCCACGAGGACACATACAGAGAGGACATCTAGCGGTTCCAATGGCGCTCCCCATGGCTCCAATGGCGCTCCCAGCGGCCGACGACGACAACGGCTGGCAGTTCACCATGCATCACGTAGTGGACACCCACGTGAGGGGGAAGGCCCTCTCGGTGGTGTACACGAATGATTCGGTCTCGGTGGAGAGCTCCGTCCAAACTATGGAGCAGTTCCTTGCCGGGGACAAGTACCGAGTGGTCGGCTTCGACCTCGAGTACACCATCGGTCGTGCCAGGCACGATCAGAAGGTTGTCGTCGCCCAGTTGTGCGTGCGACATGACGTCCTCGTCTACCACTTCCACCTTGCCACAAGGCCTTGCGAGCGTTTCTCCAGGTTTATCAATAGCTCCGACTACAGTTTCGCTATGATGGACACCACCAACGATCTAAAAGCGCTCAAGGTTCCGGACTTGAAATGCCCGAATCTTGTCAACATCCATGTAGAGCTCATGCTCAAAAGATGCACAGATTTAATGATACAAAAATGACAAATCTCCAAGTTCTGCTAAGAACCAGAGATTAACAGCAACTAGCCCTCTTCCAATGAAGATTTGGGCATCAAGATGACCTCTAATGGACATGGTGCAATTGAACAAAATGAAGAGCATCACGAGACGAACAATTTGACATATTGCACGCGCGAATCGGAGCTACATGCACGGAGTTATAGCATCAGGAACAGGGGCACTTGCTGAAATAATTGCAGGACTTCGGAAAAAAAAGGGCGAAGGAGAGGTCAACGGGCTACCAGATCTCGATCGGGCGAACGCTACAGGATCTCGGGCTCGGACTCCGGCGAGATGGAAGGAGGGCGCCGGCGAGGCCCGGCGCCGGCGGGACGAGGCCGGAGTGGAAGCCGTCGGCGGGAACCGGAGGGGAGGCCGGCGGCGGCGGCCTCGGGAGGCGCGTCGGGCGGCGGCGGAGATGGCGGGACCGGCCGGCGGAGATGGCGGCGGCGGTGAGGCCGGCCGGTGGTGGCGCGGGCGGGCGGCGCGGCGGCGGGGGCAGGCGCGGAGGCGGGCGGGGGCCGGGGTCGGGCTCGCGGGCCTCGGCGGCGGCGGCGAGCGGGCTGATGACGTGGCGCGCTGCTATTCGCCGCGCCGCGCGGCGGACGCTGTCCGGCACGAGAGATCCATGCATATTTTGGAGATGTTCAGTAAGGATGTTTTGTAGCTATAGTAGTAATTGATCCATTTCTGCAATTGTTTGCAATTATGGAGTGCCATAGCATGACTCAATCTTGCTCTACTTTTGCTATAAAATATTTCTGGCAGATTCTTAACATGATATGCAATTTTGCCAAGCTTATTGTAGTTGATCCATGCATGCTATGCAATTGTTCTTGCCATGATTAGCTTCATAAACATGCCATATTGCTGTAGGTATGCTTGTTTTGTCATGCATTGCTCTGTAGTGAGTGCATCAAGCTCACAAAGAGGCCTACATATTATGATTTCTGCCATGCTCTGTTTTCTGCTAAGTCTGAAACCTGATAACGTAACTTGCTATGTTTACATGCTTGCCACCATATCTTCTGGTCCTTTTTGGCTTATGGTCAGTAAGGGACTTTTGTCATGTGCTTTTAGTAGAACACTGCTATGCCTTGTTTTGCTATGTTAAGTTCCTGTAGCATGTTGATTTCGTGCTCTAAACATTGCTACCTGATACTGATTTCTGCCATGTCCAGTTTTTCACTAAGTCTGTGAACCTGTAATCTTTTGCACTTTTGCCATGCTTGTTTGAGCTTGATATGTTGGGAAATAGCCGTAGCTCAGTGTTCATCTTTTTTCAAGCATCTCCTGTAGTCTACTGCCATATGCTTTGTTGCTATGTTGGGGTGCTGTAGCATTGTTGCTTGTTGCATTTTAAGTGCTATCATGCTGTTAATCGCAGATTCGTGTCATTCTTGCTTTGCTTGCCATTTGTAAACCGTGCATCCGGTTCCGGTGATCTTTATATCGATTTCGACCGAAATCATCTCATCTTTCCAGTGGCATGCTTGGTTTGCCAAGTTACTGCCATGTTCATCATTTTCCTTCCGGAGCACGCATATGCATCGCATATCATATCTCGCATATCATACATGTTTTGCATCATGTTGCTTGCGCATTTCTCGTTATTGATTGTGGTTCCGTTTGTTTGTGTTCTTGTCTTGGGTAGAGCCGGGAGACGAGTTCGTGAACGAGGAACCTGTCGAGTACGCTTACGAGGATCAAGCTTTCGACAACTCTGAGAATCTTGCAGGCAAGATGACCACCCCTCGAAATCACTTCTATCTTTGTTATGCTAGTTGTTCGCTCTATTGCCATGCTCCGCCACCTATCACTTGCTATATCATGTCTCCTATTTTAGCCATGTCAGCCTCTAACCATCCTTTCCTAGCAAACCGTTGTTTGGCTATGTTACCGCTTTTGCTCAGCCCCTCTTATAGCGTTGCTAGTTGCAGGTGAAGTTGAAGTTTGTTCCATGTCGGAACATGGATATGTTGGGATACCACAATATCTCTTATTTAATTAATGCATCTTTATATTTTGGTAAAGGGTGGAAGGCTCGGCCTTATGCCTGGTGTTTTGTTCCACTCTTGCCGCCCTAGTTACTGTTATACCGGGATTATGTTCCTTGAGTTTGCGTTCCTTACGCGGTCGGGTGATTTATGGGACCCCCTTGACAGTTCGCCTTGAATAAAACTCCTCCAGCAAGGCCCAACCTTGGTTTTACCATTTGCGACCTATACCTTTTTCCCCGGGTTTTCTAGAGCCCGAGGGTCATCTTTATTTTAAACCCCCGGGCCAGTGCTCCTCTGAGTATTGGTCCAAACTGTCAGTCGCCGGTGGCCACCAGGGGCAACTCTGGGCTGGCCTATCGGAAGCTTGGACAATCCGGTGTGCCCTGAGAATGAGATATGTGCAGCTCCTATCGGGATTTGTCGGCACATTCGGGCGGCTTTGCTGGTCTTGTTTTACCTTTGTCGAGATGTCTTGTAAACCAGGATTCCGAGACTGATCGGGTCTTTCCGGGAGAAGGTTTATCCTTCGTTGACCGTGAGAGCTTATGATGGGCTAAGTTGGGACACCCCTGTAGGGTATTATCTTTCGAAAGCCGTGCCCGCGGTTATGAGGCAGATGGGAATTTGTTAATGTCCGGTTGTAGATAACTTGTCACTTGACCCAATTAAAATACATCAACTGCGTGTGTAACCGTGATGGTCTCTTCTCGGCGGAGTCCGGGAAGTGAACACGGTCCGTGTTATGAATGACGTAAGCAGGTGTTCAGGATGACTTCTTGGTCATTGCTAGATGACGTCCGTTCCGTTGCTTCTCTTCTCGCTCTCATTTGCGCAAGTTAGCCACCATATATGCTTTGCCGCTGCAGCTCCACCTCATTACACCTCCTTTTCCTATAAGCTTAAATAGTCTTGATCTCGCGGGTGTGAGATTGATGAGTCCCCGTGACTCACAGATTCTACCAAAACAGTTGCAGGTGCCGACGATGCCAGTGCAGATGGTGGCGTCGATCTCAAGTGGGAGTTCGACGAGGAACGTGGTCGTTACTATGTGTCTTTTCCTGATGATCAGTAGTGGAGCCCAGTTGGGACGATCGGGGATCTAGCATTTGGGGTTGTCTTATTTTCATCTGGATTTTGACCGTAGTCGGTCTATATGCTTGTATTTTGGATGATGTATGATGATATTTATGTATTGTGTGAAGTGGCGATTGTAAGCCAACTCTTTATCCCATTCTTGTTCATTACATGGGATTGTGTGAAGATGACCCTTCTTGCGACAAAACCACTATGCGGTTATGCCTCTAAGTCGTGCCTCGACACGTGGGAGATATAGCCGCATCGTGGGCGTTACAATCCAGCACCACTACAAGGTCTGGGACATCGACAAAAACAAACTGAACTCCCTGGTTGACCTCGCCTCGGCCATCATCTACCCCTACTACGCGAAGATGAAGGAAGAGAGCAATAAGGACAAGAACGCCTGGCACAGTGTGTGGCATAAGAGACTGGATGAACAACATGTCAAGTACGCGGCCATGGACGCATACACAAGCTACGAGATGTATAGGTGAATCGTTGACATGAGGAACTGTCTTCTTCCTGACAAAGACGAGGGATCGAGCCACATAGCAGTGGCGGGAGCGTCACAAGAAGTAGATGACTAGATGATCGTTTCTCCTACTTTAGAATGCATGCAATTGTTTATTGAGGTGTGTGCGAATGATCTGTTTAGTCACTTATGCAATTGGATGTTTATTTCAGTTATATATATATACATGTTATTCTATTGTAGACAGAGCAATTCACACGGCTTATTAGCAGCAATCGTCTGTGTTATTATTAGTCTTCGCACACATTTCAGATTACGGACCTGTTTGCCGCGTATCACACACATCTTGTTCAGTTGAACCGTTTCCATTGTGTTGCCTAATCACACATAGTTCATCCCAGTGAACCGTATGTTGTATATCGCACACGCCTTCATCTGGTTGCCCGTTTCTTTTTTGCCTCCTCATCCCAAACAGTTAACTAAGCTGAACCGTATGCCTTGCATCGCACACGCAACTAAATTCTGAACCGTGTTTGATGCATCTGTCATCGCAAACGTTTTGCACCTTTTTGACCGGTTTTTTACACCACTGTTTGTGATTATGGCATCGCTATCGCCGTCCTGGGAACGGGGGTCCCCAGACTTGCCTGCCTGCGGCCCACGGTGTGGCTAAGCTAGCGGGCCGTACGGCCCATCTTCATCAACAAGGCATCCAAGACCCTCGCGAGGCGGACGACGCAAGACCTCCTCAGGAGCGGCCCCTCTAGGCGGGCTCACGAGGAGCGGAGATATCAAGGCGGGGCAAACCTCGCGAGGCTCAAGTGACGTGAGCCAATACGATCGAGACCAGGCGGGCGCCAGCACGCGCAGCGTCCTTGTTTCCTCTTTGGTGCTAAGGAGGCAAGCACAGGCGAGGAGTACCGAGGCATCAGGCAAAGGTTGCCATATCGGTGCAACGAGACCAAGACCAGAAGGACGACAAGACGGAGGTCATCGTGGAGCCCAAGACAGCGTCATCACTAGAGCCTTTTGCAGGCGAAGACCGCTTTTGTCAGGATAGCTTGTACTAGCTGTCCCCTTTCAAATTCGCCCGCCGTTGTTGGCTCCCTTCTCGCTCAATATTTGGGGAGAGGACCAGGGCCTATATAAGTAGAGCTAGCCACCACAGTAGGGGGGATCAAGCTCTCGCCCACAAGAACACCTCAACCTCAGGAGGTCGTTCTTCCCTTTGTACTGTTTTTCATCAGCCCAAGAGGCAATCCACCACCACACACTGGAGTAGGGTATTACACCACAATGGTGGCCTGAACCAGTATAAATCCCGTGTCTTTCTGTGTTGCGAGTTCGTCGAGTTCGTCCGCGAGATCTTAGTGAGCTAGGGAGTAGATCGGTAGGAGGGAAAGAACTTCTCGCGCACCCCAGAGTTCGAACCTTGAGGGTTTTGCCGGAACCCCACATCCGACATTTGGCGCGCCAGGTAGGGTGCGCCGTAGCTTCCCTTCCGTCGATTCGTCGCTCCGTCATCTCCATGGCGGACGCTCGCCGCGCTCGAGCTGAGCGCCGGGCTGCCCTCACTGCCCGCATTGCTCAGACGGCTCCCATCGGCGGGCCACCTCATCGTTCTCCGTCTCCTGCCGTCAACGCCGCTACCGGCCCGGCGGGGAACGAGCAGCAAGCGTCCTCGCTGCACCCATCGGTGCGGCAGGACGGCCGCACCGCCACTCCATCGCTGACCCCGGCCGGTTCCTCGTCCCATGCACGTCGCGCTCCCATGGACGCGCAGGCCGCGCTCCTCATGGCGAACGAGCTCCTGCGCTACCACTCGGTCGACAATCTCTATGAAGACTGGCTCGACCGCGTCGCCGAACTCGTTCGCGCCGCAGGGGCTCCCCGGCGCCGTCCCACTCTGTGCCTCGCCCTCCAGCAGCCACGGGCGACGTGGCTCATGGAGCGCCTCCACCACCTCTGCCCCAAGACGGTGCCTTGGCACCAAGGCGCGCGGCCCCACGGCGTGATCCACCACACCCGTTGCCCGCGCGCGAAGAGAGAAGCTGCCAAGAAATTCCTCGGCCACGGGAAGCTGCGCCTGCGCTTCCCGTGCCACCTCGCCAAGACCGCGCGCTACCTGCGGCACGCGGGCCTCACCAAGACCAAGCTCCACCTCCGAGGCAGGCCCTGGCAACCACGGCCGGCTGCCGCGCCTTCACCCCCGAGCTGCGTAGCGTCGCCTGGCCAGGCAAGTTCAAGCCGGATCTGCCTCCCCGCTAGGACGGCACCTCCGACCCCGCGGAGTTCCTGCAGCTCTACGAGTTGAGCATCGAAGCGGCCAACGGCGACGAGAAGGTCATGGCGAACTGGTTTCCCATGGCACTCAAGGATGGTGCCCGCTCCTAGCTCCTGAACCTACAGCACGGCTCGATCTCCTCATGGGATGAGATGCGCGACCGCTTCATCGCCAACTTCTAGGGCACCCTCGACCGCCCGCCGGCCGCGGGTGACCTGCGCCGCATCAAGCAACAACCGGGGGAGACCCAACAGAAGTACATCCAGCGCTTCAACAACACTCGCCTCAAGATCCCCAAGGTCACGGACGAGGCCATCATCTCCGCGTTCTCCTGGCAACCAAGTGCGCAAGAGCTGAGGAGGGGCGCCTTTCCCTCCTCGAGCTGTCAGCTGCGGGTGCAGAGGAGAAGAAGGCCAAGGCCAAGGACGTGAAGCGCAAGGAGGCAGCTGTGCTCGCGGCGGAGCCGGACACCAAGCGGGGCAGAGATCAGCCCGAGTCATCCAAGAACAGCCGACCGTTCTGCGCCTTCCACAACCTGAACACCCACAACACCAGCGACTATCAAGAGCTCAGAGCCATTCGCGAAGGACGTTTCGGTCGACGCCCCGAGCGCGGCGACCGGGGCTACGGCCGTGGAGGAGGACGTGGAGGCGGACGCTGGGACGACCGTGGCCCGCGCCAGGAGTGGCGCGACAGGCCTCGTGAGGATCGCTGGCAGGACCATCCTCTTGAGGGCGCCTGGAGGGACCAGCCTCGCGAGGATCGCCCTCAGGGCAACGCCGGTCTTCCCCCGCTGCCGCCACCACCAAGAAGGAACGACGATCACCATCAGGACGAGGGGGCTGGGAGCTTCCAGGAGCCGCGTGCTATCGCCTGCATCTTGGGAGGAGCTCAGGCCCCAGCCTCGCAGCGCATCTTCAAACAGTTCGCTCGTGAAGTGAACGCGGTGCTCCCCAAGCTCGAGGCCACGCGCCCGCTCAGGTGGTCCCAGTGCGCCATCACTTTCAACTCGGCAGATCAGCTCAAGTGCGCGGCCACTGCTGGTGCTCTCCCAATGCTCTGTTCACCAGTCATCAACAAAGTGCAAGTTATCGAGACCCTCATCGATGGCGGCGCAGGGCTCAACGTCCTATCAGTCGACACGTTCGACAACCTCCAGGTCCCGTATGAGCAGCTTCAGCCTACCAAGCCTTTCTCAGGAGTGACCGACGGTTCCACCACACCGATAGGGCAGGTCCGCCTGCCTGTCACCTTCGGGGAGCGCAAGAACTGCCGCACCGAGCTCATCGACTTCGACGTCACGCACATCCGCCTGCCGTACAATGCCATCCTCGGGTATCCAGCCCTGGCCAAGTTCATGGCGGTCACCCACCATGGCTAAAACGTCCTCAAGATGCCGGGAAGCGGCGGAATCATCACGGTCCCATGTGAAGAGAGAGATGCGGTGTGCTCCCTCGAGCGCGCCTTCCAAGCTGCAGCAATCGACGACCCCGACAGTAAAAGCGAGGGCCCTCCTGAGGCCCTCCCCAAGAAGAAGAAGCGGCTGCGCCGTGCCGGACCTCAGGAGGGTGGCGACGCAGCTGGAGCCACGTCAGGATCAACGCCCGCTTCAGGGGCGCCTCCCTCCATCGCATAGGAAGGCGCGCCCGGCGCCCTCCTCGAGCAGGGCTCGGGGGCTCTCTTCTGGAGGGCCTCAAACCTTGCTAACCTCATGAGGGAGGCGCTTGGGCACCACTTGGGGGCGTGCTTCGCGGCACGTTTCCCTCAGGAGAACACAGGGCAAGGAGTGCCCACCACTCAGGAGTTCATCACCAAGACCACTCAGGAACTGCAAGACGCAAGGGCCATGCGCGGCGACTGCCGCTCACCAGGCGCAGCTCCCCATCCAGGCAAGGATGCTGGGCTGCGTGTTTGCATCGACGTCCCAGGACTCAACAGGGCCACAACTCAGGAGCGTTTCTGGCCTTCGCGTGTGGGTCGTTGCGAGGGGCCACCACACAGCTACGTTCGCATGCCCTTCGGCTTGTCGAGCGTGGCGTCAGCGTATCAGCGCAACATGCGGTGTGTCCTGGCGGCTCAGGAGGCCAGGTACCACGCGGTCCTGGAAGAGATGGAGACGGTCTTCAAGGAACCACCCGAGCCCCCAGAGCCTCCCGAGGCTCAGGGTCCCGGTGGCTCGTGAGGAGCTACCCCTTCGCGGCACGCCTTTGGCTACACCGACTCTCCCTCGTCTACAGAACCAGGTGACATTTTCCAAGTTCGTTTAGCTGGGAGCGCCCCTCGGGCTGCATCATTCCCATGCCGCATGGGTCCGTCCCTGTGGCGTGTATCCCTTTTGCTTATGTCTTTAGCTTACCTTGCTGGGGGCGCCCCACGGGCTGCATCATCCCCAAGCCGCTCGGGCCAGACCCAGTGGCATGTGTCTCCTGCATTTACCCAAGCTGATTTGCCTCCCATGCTTAACCCGCCTATGGTTACCACCTGCTCGATCGTCGCCTCCCACGGGGCCTCCTCACATTGGCATGGCGCTGGTGCATGGGTCCGTCCCTGCCACGTCAACAAACCTGAGCGGACGAGCTCTGGCTCGCGGCACACCCCGCGCACGTCACCTCACCAGGCCCTCAGTGCCCTCGCCTCTTCGCGGAACAACCAACGGCAGGCTGGCAGCTATAACGGCAAACCATGTTTCTTCTTGTGCCTATTCACAGGGATCTCATGAGGAAGATAGCAGGCGGCACCGCGAGTCTCCTTTTCTCTCGTGTAATTTGCTTGCGCGTTAAAAGGGGGGCTCCTGAGCATCGCGACTCAGGAGCTCTTACTGGCTCTCCAGCCCTCACCCCCTGGCCTTGACCACGGCATCGCGACCTGGCATACCAGCAGCAGCTGAGCTCGCTCGAGGGCCGGGACCTGAGGACGTAGAGCAGTAAGGAGAGCACGGGAGGAGGGAAACTCGTATGGGCACGACCTAGCTATGCCGCACGAGCTGGCACGCAGGCCTAGCGCACCACAAGGAATCACCACGGGATCGACAAGATAAGTCTCGCTCTCGGATTGGCTAATTGTTGGGGCCTAAGGGTCACGCTCGCCGCAGCCCTGTTGCGGCCACGTCAGCTCCCTTTCTTGTCTTACCATGGCTGCTTGAGCACTAAAGGGGACCTCCTGAGCATCGCGCCTCAGGGGCTCTTACTGGACCTCGGGCCGCACACCTCCTGGCCTTGACCACGGCACGCGACCTGGCATACCAACGACGGCTGTAGCCTGCCTGGGGACCGGGACCTGTCAGCGTAGAGCGACAAGCTATTGCGAGGGAAGAAAGGGGAGACCGAGCCTTAACAGGATATGTGTTCACAAATTTTCATAACAGGGAAGATATGCGCAAAAGACATTACAGACCCTTTACACACCCCACGGGGTACTTCGTGATTCTTCGCAGGGAACAAAAGCTAGAACTAAGAGGAATCCTATCTACACCCTCCCGTGGCGGATGCCATCATCAACAGTGGGCCACGGGAGGCCGGCGCCAACCCCATCCAGATCAGCGGCGACGGCGGCTGGCACCGCAGCCCTGCTCCGAGCGCGGCGAGAGCTCGGGGGCACGTAGCTATCGTCGCTCGTCTCCGGAGTTTCGTAAAGCTCAGGAGAATCGCTGGACTCCCAGGGGCTGCTGCTGCTGGAGTGTCCAAGGGCGGAGCGCACGTCAGCCGGGCGCCCCTCTCCAGGGCAACACTCCAGGCGGCGGCCCTCCGCGTCGAAGACCTTGAAGAAGAGCGTGGTGGAGCCGTCGTACTCGAAATGGATCGCGAGGGCACCCCTCGCCCGGCAGACCCGCGCGACCTCGTCCCAGCTGCGAGTCATGAAGATCTTGCCCGTGGGGACCGCTTTGACCTCTACTCCGGTCGCCGGAGCGTCGCAGTCGGCATGCTGCAGCCAGAGCTCGAGAGGCCCCCTTGGCGGCATCACGCCGGAGAAGAACCGCGGGAAGCGGATCCAAGAGCTTGGGGGCATCGGTGCCCATAGCACGAGCTCGCACGAGGAATCCGAGGCATGGATTCCAGGGGCGACAGCGCATGTCGCCGTGGCGCGGCGACCACGAACGCGGCGTGGGTGACGCCGCTCGTCACTCCGTCTTCCTGAGCCCTCGGCTCGGGCGTACAAGGGTAGCGGATACCCTGGAGGAGGCCGCTCGCACCAAGGCCTCGTCACCACCTGCATCGCCGCTTTGTCGCGGCGATGGACCGACCTCTTCTTCGGTGGAAGCGGCCCCGGATCATCCCGGGGGCCTTTCCTTTCTCTTCAGCGGAGAACCTTCGGATGGGCGCCATTGCTGCTAGCAGTGGAACGAGGAGGAAGAAGCAAGCAAGCAAGGAAGAGATGGGCGATGCCCCCCCCCATTTATAGCGGAAGAAGGCCAACCGGCGCCTCCCACGATCGTAGGTAATGATGGTTTTCCTTGCATGTCACAGGGACTTGTCAAGTCGTGGAGTTGCCGAGGCAGCGTGGGAAGTGGAGACGCCCACGTCCAATCAACCGCCACGCGTCGACCGAGGCCGCAGGCTTTTGGGCCCCGCGGCGCTCCGTACTTGACCCTTGGCTTCACCGCGAAGCCAAGCCCGAGCGCACCTTGGGCCCGGGGGCTACTGTCGGCGTCCTGGGAACGGGGGTCCCTAGATTTGCCTACCTGCGGCCCACGGCGTGGCTAAGCTAGCGGTCCGTACGGCCCATCTTCATCAACAAGGCATCCAAGACCCTCGCGAGGGGCCAAGCCTCGCGAGGCGGACGATGCAAGACCTCCTCAGGAGCGGCCCCTCTAGGCGGGCTCACGAGGAGCGGAGATATCAAGGTGGGGCAAACCTCGCGAGGCTCAAGTGACGTGAGCCATGACGATCGAGACCAGGCGGGCGCCAGCACGCGCAGCGTCCTGGTTTCCTCTTTGGTGCTAAGGAGGGAAGCGCAGGCGAGGAGTACCGAGGCATCAGGTAAAGGTTGCCATATCGGTGCAACAAGACCAAGGCCAGAAGGACGGTAAGACGGAGGTCATCATGGAGCCCAAGACGGCGTCATCACCAGAGCCTTTTGCAGGCGAAGACCGCTTTTGTCAGGATAGCATGTACTAGCTGTCCCCTTTCAAATTCGCCCACCGTTGTTGGCTCCCTTCCCGCTCAATATTTGGGGAGAGGACCAGGGCCTATATAAGTAGAGCTAGCCACCACAGTAGGGGGGATCAAGCTCTCGCCCACAAGTCCACAGAGCACAAGAACACCTCAACCTCAGGAGGCTGTTCTTCCCTTTGTACTGTTCTTCATCAGCCCAAGAGGCAATCCACCACCACACACTGGAGTAGGGTATTACACCACAATGGTGGCCTGAACTAGTATAAATCCCGTGTCTTTCTGTGTTGCGAGTTCGTCGAGTTCGTCCGCAAGATCTTAGTGAGCTAGGGAGTAGATCGGTAGGAGGGAAAGAACTTTGCACGCACCCCACAGTTTGAACCTTGAGGGTTTTGCCGGAACCCCACATCCGACAATCGCACACAGTTTTGTCGAAGGGTCTCTGATCGTAGTGTCGCATTTGGACCATCCTGCAGTAGTGACAGTCAAAGAAGGAGTTCTTGCCTGTGTTACAAGGTGTGAAGTTGAGTAAAGACTCAAAACCCGACCACGGCAGAAAATAGAAAGAGAATGAAAAGTCATTCCCTATGCCTCAGTCATAGGTTCTATAAAGTATGCTATGCTGTGTACCAGACCTATTGTATACCTTAGCAAGATATTGACAAGGGAGTACGATAGTGATCTAGGAGTAGATCACTGGACAGCAGTAAAAATTATCCTTAGAGGACTAAGGACATATTTCTCGGTTATGGAGGTGATAAAAGAGTTCGTCATAAAGAGTTACGTCAATGCAAGCTTTGACACTAATCCAGATGACTCTGAGTCTCAATCTGGATACATATTGAAAGTGGGAGCAATTAGCTAGAGTAGCTTCGTGCAGAGCATTGTAGACATAGAAATTTGCAAAATACATACGGATCTGGTTGTGGCAGACCCATTGACTGAACTTCTCTCACAAGCAAAACATGATCACACCTTAGTACTCTTTGGGTGTTAATCACATGGCGATCTGAACTAGATTATTGACTCTAGTAAACCCTTTGGGTGTTGGTCACATGGCGATGTGAACTATGGGTGTTAATCACATGGTGATGTGAACTATTGGTGTTAAGTCACATGGCGATGTGAACCAGATTATTGACTCTAGTGCAAGTGGGAGACTGAAGGAAATATGCCCTAGAGGCAATAATAAAGTTCTTATTTATATTTCCTTATATCATGATAAATGTTTCTTATTCATGCTAGAATTGTATTAACTGAAAACTTAGTATATGTGTGAATACATAGACAAACAGAGTGTCCCTAGTATGCCTCTACTAAACTAGCTCGTTAATCAAAGATGGTTTAGTTTCCTAGCCATAGACATGTGTTGTCATTTGATGAACGGGATCACATCATTAGAGAATGATGTGATGGACAAGACCCATCCCTTAGCTTAGCACTATGATCGTTTAGTTTATTGCTATTGCTTTCTTCATGACTTATACATGTTCCTATGACTATGAGATTATGCAACTCCCAAATACCAGAGGAACACTTAGTGTGCTATCAAACGTCACAACGTAACTGGGTGATTATAAAGATGCTCTACAGGTGTCTCCGATGGTGTTTGTTGAGTTGGCATAGATCTAGATTAGGATTTGTCACTCCGATTGTCGGAGAGGTGTCTCTGGGCCCTCTCGGCAATGCACATCACTATAAGCCTTGCAAGCAATGTGACTAATGAGTTAGTTGTGGGATGATGCATTACGGAACGAGTAAAGAGACTTGTCGGTAATGAGATTGAACTAGGTATGATGATAACGATGATCGAATCTCGGGCAAGTAACATACCGATGACAAAGGGAACAACGTATGTTGTTATGCGGTTTAACCGATAAAGATCTTCGTAGAATATGTAGGAGCCAATATGAGCATCCAGGTTCCGCTATTGGTTATTGACCGGAGATATGTCTCAGTCATGTCTACATAGTTCTTGAACCCGTAGGGTCCGCACGCTTAATGTTCGATGACGATTTGTATTATGAGTTTATGTGATTTGATGACCGAAGGTTGTTCGGAGTCCCGGAAGAGATCACGGACGTGACGACGAGTCTCAAAATGGTCGAGACATAAAGATTCATATATTGGAAGGTTACATTCAGACACCGGAGGTGTTCCGGGTAGTTTCGGATAAAACCAGAGTGCCGGAGGGGTTACCGGAACTCTCCCTCGGCCTCAACTGGATCAAGAGTTCGAGGGACGTCACCGAGCTGAACGTGTGCAGATCGCGGAGGTGCCGTGCGTTCGGTACTTGGATCGGTTGGATCGCGAAGACGTTCGACTACATCAACCACGTTACTAAACGCTTCCGCTTTCAGTCTACGAGGGTACGTGGACACACTCTCCCCGCTCGTTGCTATGCTTCTCCTAGATAGATCTTGCGTGATCGTAGGCAAATTTTTTGAAATACTACGTTCCCCAACAACCTCTGCATTAGGCCGAAGTAGCTGCTCAGCAGTGACTCTGAAGGCCATAATTTGACATAGGGGTCCTTCATTGATGGCTCCGCCATCCGATGCAACTCCAGCAGCTGCTTCATCTGGTTGTTGAGGAAGGGAGGGTGCTCAGGGGCTTGAAACTACGCCCAAAACAACCTTTGCTCGGCACGACCCTCATGGGATGCGAAGTACTTAGCTATGTCGGACGCACTCCTCGGGAGGTCCACAAAAGCGCCCGGGGAACGCCATACTTGCGTGAGCAATGCAAACTTGTTACCACCAAAGGGACATTGCAGTAAGTATGGCTTACCATCTGCAATAAGCTTGACTTGGTGGAGCTCCTCTTGGAAGCCTCGCGCTTCCATCCGCACCTCCTTGATCGCCGACCTCAACGAGGTCAGCTTGGAGGCCTGATCCTTACTCTTTTGCTCAAGGTCCTCACATTTTGTGACGGCATCCTTGAGCTCCTGTTGCACCTCGGCCACTCTGGCCTCGCGTTGCTGGCTGGCGGTCTTTACCGCTGCTAGTTCGGCGGTCGTCTGCTCAGCCGCTGCCTCTCTATTGTGCAGCCTCTTTTTGAGCCTTCTTCAGCTCAGCCTTGAGGGTTTCGTCCTCGTCGGTGACAACTGCAGCAATATTAATTGAACACAGTCTAGGTTAAACTCCGGACAAATTCATTACACAACACGGCTATCGTAATCAGCCCGGTTCAGACTTACCTTGCGCCTCGTTGAACCTCTTGTTAATCTGAACGAGCTCGTCATCGGAGCTCTTGAGCTTACGATTGAGCTCGGCCCGGGCAGCCACCGCCGAAGACGATGCCTGCATATTACACTTAACATATGAGACCCCGTATACTCACTGGCGTTTTCTAATCCCGACCACAGTCACGGGGGCTTCGGTACGGCTATCCTATACCCTTAAGCTATTCGACCCCCGCATGAGTTTTTCAAACTCACTCAGGGCTCGGGAGCTACTGTATATGACCGCATGATCATATAAGTGAAAAAATTAAGGGACAAAAGGGCATTACATGGCTTACCTTGAAGCCCGTCAGAAGGCCACTGAAAGACTCTTTCAGCCCATTGTCCACGGACCAAATGCTTTGCAAAACCGTGCCCATCAAGGCACGACGCTCCTCGGTCACGGAGGAGTTGGTTAGCGCCTCCTCCACCACATCCGGCCACCCAGTTGGAGCCCGCTCTGAAGCAGGCTGGGGTGGCCGAGTTACCCCGGCTCCTCCTGCAGTGGCGGCGGAAATATTCGGCTCTTGGTGCCTTTGCGGCTCCGGAACCGTTTTTGGGGAAAGCTTAGATTGACCATGCTCCCCCCTCTTTGTTCTCCAGAGGGGTCATCCCCTCCTGGTTTTCGGCGGTCGAGGTATTCACCTCGACCATAATGTCATCACCCTCGCCCCTCGTGTTCGGCCCGGGAGGGGTCTTCCGGGACAACACCTCCCCGGTCTCCTCGACGACCAGAGGAGGCGTGGTGCGCGACGCCGTCCCGCTCTCCGCTAGCTCGACTGGCGGAGAACCCCTCTTCGAGACTCGATAGGTGGAGAGGTCGCGCGACGGACTACGATATTAAAAGGAGGCATATGGTTAATGATGAACTTAGTTTGGACACACTCATTGCGAGGCTCAAGTTCTGAGCCCGCGACGAATGCCTATATACAGTGGAGGTGCGGCACACTCATTCAGTTGATCGCTTCGACGCCGTCACTAGGGCTTTGCATGTGTTGAAACTAGCCACCTCCATCCGTTGCTGACTGTGCGATTGGACCTAGCAGTCCGCCACACGGTGTTCCTCCTGCACGCACGGATACCATTAGATGCGATGCACTTACGCTGCTCCGGCGAACCTGTACGTGGGATATGACGACCGACTGTTCAAGGGAGACAGACAAGGAGGAGACGAACCCCGCGGGGGCGCTGCTCCAATTCTACTTCCGCTGCACGACATTGCACTAGCGGTAAGGATGTGTGGTCCATCTCTATCAGCATCTTCCTGGATGTTCTGCGGTAGGAATTTTAAATTTGTAGTCGACACACCCTACCGAAGAGCCCAACAACGACACATTATCATTTCGCTCCGATAAGTGGACCTTTCTTTTCGCTGTAGAGTGGGCGCCCTGGATCCCGTGCCTGAGGAGTGACGTCTCGATGACCCACCTTGCGTCCTCTTTGGCCCGCTCCACCATCATGTATTCTCTTGGATCTTCACAAGTTGGCAATGTTGAGGGGTATTGTCAGCGAGACAAGGACGTACAGCCTTGACCGAGGGCTAGAAACATGGGGTCACGATGCACCCATTGTGGCCCAACCTAATGCCCATGGCCTTAGTACATTTTCACGACATGTGTTTCCGTGCCTTAGGATCGGCCCATTGGGTTTCGCCCCTGCCAGGAGTAGATGGATGCAACCGATGGAAGGGGGCGGGGGGAGGATTCAAAGGCGAGCGAAACTTCCAAAAGAAGTAATTACTCGCGTGAAACACGAGAGCGTATTAGGACATGGAGTGGCAGATGCAGAGGGACAATTTTGACAGCTCATCGAAGAAATTGCATTGATCACACTAATTCGTAACACATTTGACTATATCGGAAAAAGTTATACGCAACCTAAATTGAAAGAGGGGGAGTACTAAAATGAAACTCAAGACAACCATCTGAAATCCAAAATTTGAATGTGACAACCATCCATAGAGAGGAAAACCTCAACCGGCCATTGATGGAGGGAAACTGATTTGAGGGAAGAAGACACTGCACTTTCCCAGCCCAACCCAACCCAGCCGCGCTATTTATTTCACTGTGCCGCTTACAGCTGTGCCCCCACCCTTCCTCCTCGTCTTCCCTCCCCTGTAATCCAATCTTTTCACATTCCCCGCTCCTCGCTCCCTCTCTCCCCCCCCTCTCGTCCCCTCCGAGAAATCAAAGCCCGCCGCCGCCTGGAGAGACTAGCGGCGCAATGGACGCCTACGAGGCCACCAAGGTCGTGTTCGCACGGGTCCAGGGGCTCGTCGACGCGGACCTCGCCTCCAAGATCATGGGCATGCTGCTCACCCAGGACAAGAGCGAGGAGGATATGATCCGCCTCGCCTTCGGCCCCGAGCACCTCCTCCAGTCCGTCGTCGCCGACCTCGCGGCCCGCAGCAAACCCCCCTCCCCGCCCGCGCCAGCATGGAGGATGGCGCCGGGTGCGGCTGGAGGAGATGCTGAAGGCGGCCTCCCGTTCGGCGCCGCATCCGAAGCGTTCTACCCCGAGGAGGAGTACGGGTGCTGGTCTCCGGCGAGCGGCACTCATCACCGCCGGAGCTTCTCGCTGAGCGACGCCGAGGGCGGGTGGAAGCCGTGCCAGTACTTCGCCCGGGGGTTCTGCAAGAACGGCTCCGGCTGCCGCTTCCTGCACGGGCTGCCCGAGGACGTCGCCGAGCAGGAGATGGCGGTCATGCGCGCCAAGGCCCTCGCCGCCGCGCGGTCGCAGATGATGGCACCCGCCTTCCCCTTCTCGCCATCGCCGCCCAAAGGCCTCGGCTTCCTCCTACAGCAGCAGCAGCAGCAGAGCGAGTCCCAAAGGTGGCACCTTTTTTAATCCCCATAAGCTTCCATTTTCTCTTGTCATTCAGCCGTCCAGATTACTGATACTTGCAGCTTCAGGGCGGCGGACATGCTGTTCGCCGGAGGCGATGACATGCACAGGTTCTCCCACCGGTCGCCTCGCATGGACCGCGGCGACCTCTCCATCAACCACGGCGCGCGCCAGATCTACCTCACTTTCCCCGCCGACTCCACCTTCACCGAAGAGGACGTGTCCAGCTACTTCAGGTGCGCACACGCCGCCATTGTTGCGTACTAAACCTCTCCCTTCTGCTCTAATGTCGACCGATCATTTGGTTGAGCGCGCAGCATGTACGGGCCGGTACAGGACGTGCGCATCCCGCACCAGCCGAAGCGCATGTTCGGCTTCGTCTCCTTCGTCTACCCGGAGACGGTGCGGCTCGTCCTCGCCAAGGGCAACCCACACTTCGTCTGCGACGCGCGCGTCCTCGTCAAGCCTTACAAGGAGAAGGGAAAGGTCCCCGACAGGTTCAGGCATGGCGGCGGCGGCGGCCCCTGCCTCTCTCCTCACCACCGCGAGTTCGCCTCTGTGGGCAACGCGACGCCGCCTGCCGGTCTGCTCGACTCCAGGGACCCCTTCGACCTCCAGCAGCCGCAAATCGGTGAGCATTTCAACACTCCTATCTAATCATCAGTTATTTGCGCAAGGCGTTTGACGAGCTGGTGTTGCCATTGCCAGGGCAGAGAATGCTGTACGGGAGCATGGCCGGCCACGAGGCGGCGTTTCTGAGGAGGAGGCTGGAGGAGCAGCAGGAGGCGGCCGAGCTGCAGCATGCCATCGAGCTGCAGGGCCGCCGGCTCATGGGGCTGCAGTTTCTTGACCTCAAGAACAGGGGCCACCACCTCCTCGGCTCCCCCGTGGGCTCACCTTCCGACGGCAATGGCGGCTGCTTCAGTGGGAACGGCAATGGCGTCCATCTTGATGACGCCATTAGCACCATCCAAGGTCCAGTTCTTGAAAATCATTACATGTCGATGTTTTCTTTTTTGCAAATGCACATTTGGTTACCCTGAGTGTTCAGAGCTCATCATGACATCCATGCTTGCTTGTTGCAGATAACAGCAATCTGAGCAGTGGTCTTTTCATGGGTCCATATGCTGCTGCTTCTGTGATTTCTAAAGAAGGGAAGCAGGAGTATCAGGAGGAGGGTGGTGATGGCAATGGTAATGGCAATGGCAGTCCCAAGCTGGCAGTCAACTCTGGGGAAGAGGGGAGGAGGGAATCTGGTCCTGGGGCAGCAGCTGCATCCAATGTTGTTTGTGAATACCAAGAAAGGTAATAGTATATCTGTAATCCTTGGGTGGATATTAGTATCGGATGGGGCCAACATGGATTTTCACCACTTGGGTGGATGTCTGCTTCGGGATATTCGAAATGCATATTTTTCCATTAGAAAACTTGAACATCTCGTATTTCTATAAACCATCCTGTAACATGTAGTATCAGTGTTAAATTTAGTATAATCATAAGCATTTTGTGCTACAACGATAATAACTTTATGCAGTACACATATTATCATATTCAGGCCTCAAATTTTCATGGTTTGTATGTCTAAAACTTTCAAAAGGTACCACCGGATTTTGAATCATAAAAAATGAATTTTGGACAAATAGTGGACATTCACCAAAGTGATGAAATGCATTTTGGAAAAATAGTGGACATTCACCGGAGTACTACTTTTTGGGTAACTAAAAGGGGAAACAATGGAAAACTTTCAGTAATTAGTGCAGCAACCTCTGTTCCTTTTCTTCATCTGTATATGTGCTAATCATATTATTCTCTTTTATCGTAACAAAAAATGTGCTTTCAAAAGACATTGCAAAAAGGTGACGTGGTATAGGCTTTTGTGGTGCTAATCATAGGCCCTCTTGATTAGTACTAGACGGGACTCGAAGAAGAGAAACTAGTGACCCCAGCTAATGACAAGTATCCATATTAACTGGTTAAACAGTTCCTTTTGCTTCTTTTGTGGGGGCTCTACCATACTTACTGTATTTCCATAATTGATTGATGTGTGTGCGTGTGTCTCTTGTTTTTTGAATTGTAGTGGCATGGAGCACAACCACCACCTGCCTGGTAGCCCCTTTGCTTCCCCCACCAAGGAGGCCTCCATTGCTGCTGCTGCTGCTGCTGAGCAGCAGACAGCTCACACTGGTGCCATGGGCAACAGTAGCAGCCCCCACCTGGTGGCCTCTTCTCTTTTCCCGCCTACAAAACCTCTCTACAGCTCCTGCTTCTCTCAAGTGCCTAGGTGATTATTATTTGAAAACAACATCACTCCAGTTGATTCACTTCCCTTCATGCTTATATTTTCTTTTAACCTGCATCAGGAATTAGTACATTTTTGTGAGAAAATTGTTAACAGCTATGTGAGTAGATGATAAATTGTTTTTCCTCTTCAGATTGTCGTCTGGGCAGGGAGCAATTGGGCTGTGAATAGAGCAAAGAAGAGGGGTGTCATCTCCTCTCTGCAGTGCTGGGAGTAAGTGTCAACCGCAGCAATCACTGACTCAATCATGGTAGAAGGATGTATGTATATAATAGTAAAATTACCCTCCCTGATGATTGGCTTTTTTGTGCGCACGCAGGGGCTCGTGTGATGACTGACCCCATCAAGTGGTGGTAGGAAAAAGAAAAGGAAAGCGTTAACAGATTCTAGGAGGTGTATCTTGTTGAGTTGGGAGAGGGACAGCAGCAGCAACTCAACAGCAACAACAGCAACAGATTAAGAAAGGAAACAAGTCCTAGGTTGTCTTTAGCCCTAGGCATTTTAGTAGTTAGTAGTATATGGTAGCAGCATAAAATAGTACCCAGACGGTCGTTTTAATTATTACCTAGTTCCTGCAAGACTCGAGTCAAGCCGAGCATAGCAAAGGGAAAGTGTGTGGAAAGTACTGTACTTACTAGTAGAAACCATCATGCATAACTGCATTGCTGCGTGTGTGCGCTCGGTCAGGTCAAGGGCAATCCTCTGTTTGTGTGGATCTCATCTCAGTCTGATGACAGAAGAACAAGTATACCGTCACTGCTTGGCTAGTCTTTGACTCCTGGCAGCAGTGGCCACTTTGTGACTAATGACTATCACGCATGCCTTGACATCAAATTGGGTGTCTGTGAACATAACCTCTCCTTTGCTTATCATTCGTTAGAAGAAGATAGGACCGATTTTTTTTTTACCATATGTCGCATCTGGTTTAAAATAAAAAAACTCAAACAATCGAGGGAGAGAGGGAAGGGGGGAAGCAAAAGCCAGAGATGCAGGCGGAGGGAGGGGAAAGTGATGAGATGGGCGCTGCTGCTGCTGCTGCTGCTTTTGGTGGTGGGGCCGGAGCGGGCCGGAGTCTCAGGGCAGTCACGGGCGCAGTTAGCTTACCGTGTGTGTCCTTTTGCCCATGCACTGGTCACTCGTCCATCTATCAATCCATCTCCCGCTGCTCTGCTGCTACATCTTTTCGCCGTCTTCTCCGTCCGTCCATGTACGCTTCGTTCTAGTCGCCCTAGATGAACAGAGCCTATGTACTCTACTACTAGGTGACAAACAAATGGATTTTTACTGTAATCCTCCGTTTTACAGTAGTAGTACTGTAGAAGTAGTTGTACGTTGCCGGAGAAAAGATCACCTGTTGTTGGGTGTTGCCCGTGGAGCGTGGAGAGCGAATCCGAGGGTGCGTGGGCTCAAGTTGACTGGGACCACTCGTCCGTCAATGGAGGCCTGACGGGGTAACGGGGGACACGCACCCACGGCATGCATGTCAGTCTCATGCCATCCACCCCATGCTTCTATTTATTCTCATTCTTCAGGTGGTTGCAACATTATTTTTATTTTCAGGGATGCTAAAATCTTCACGTCAGATTTATTTTTAGGGATGACAGATCGAAAGTTTGTCATGCCAATTTACATTGACGCGAGGATAAAAAATTTAGTTTTCAAACATGGCAATTTTCGGGAAAAAAATAAACTGAGGCGGATTTGCCATCCTCGACCAACATAATTTTCATGGAAAACTTTTGATTCCTCATGCTTAAAAGTCAGGCGTTTGCTGGATATTCGAGTCCCTTGCTTTTTTCCGTTTTGACAAGCACGCATTTCTGTAACGGGCTCGATCTACAAGAGTCTTAAGGATCGGATCTGGAAGGGAAGGGAGAAGGAGGCAGGTAGGGTTTGGAGGAAGGGGAAAGGTAAGGAGCAGAGGAAGGGCAGCTTCTCTCTGTCGATCCAGTTCTGTATTCTTCGATGCCTCACACTCTGGTGACCCAGCTACTTAACCCACTCACAGGCACGCATGCCTGGTTGGCCCAGTGGCCCGAATACGCAACGCACACACCCAAGCCCAGCAGGAAACGCCAGCTGGCATAGCTCACTAACAGCCCCTTGGGCCCAGCCTCACTCCTTGGTCTTCTGCAGGTTGGGTCGCCCTGCAGGCGTGACATTCTCCCCCCCTCCTTGAGTCTTGGCTTGTCCCCAAGCCGTGCTTGCTGGAAAGCGACGACGAAGTTCCGTTGGTTCCTCGCAGGTTGCCAGCGAAGACGGCAGCTCGCTCCACTGCACCAGGAGTCGTGGGCGCATCTCCCCGTGCGTCTTGATGAACTTGGTTGCCAAAATCGCCTCCGGAGAGTGCTCCGCCTGCAACACAGAATTAGCTGGTGGAAGGCTTGGACTTACGGGAACGCCTGGGCTGATCGCCTTCTTTAGTTGAGAGACCTGCACGACTGGGTGGATTTTACTTTCAGCCGGCAACTCGAGCTTATATGCCACCTTCCCGACCCGAGCTATGACAGGATACGGCCCGTAGTATCTGAATGCCAGCTTTTGGTATGGTCGCTGAGCCACCGAGGTCTGAATGAATGGTTGAAGCTTCAAGAACACCAGGTCCCCCACATCAAAGGACCGATCCGTGCGAAGCTTGTCTGCTTGTTTCTTCATGCGATCCTGCGCATGCTTCAGCTGCTGCCGCAAATGATCCATCATGACTGCTCTCTCCTGCAACCACGCGGCCAAGTCCGGCACTGAGCTTTCTTCAACCTGTGTGACTGCAAATTCTCGTGGCAGGTGCCCATAGATCACTTCGAAAGGAGTGCGCCCCAGTGATGAGTGAAAAGCTGTATTGTACCAATATTCAGCCAAGAACAACCATTTGCTCCAGTTCTTCGGACACGAGTGCACCGCACAACGTAGGTATCCTTCTAAACACTGATTCACTCGCTCAGTTTGCCCATCAGTCTGCGGATGATAAGACGAGCTCAATCTCAGCTCGGTTTGAGATAGCTTGAACAGTTCCTGCCAAATTGCGCTGGTGAAGATCCGGTCTCTGTCCGAGATGATGGCCAAGGGCAACCCGTGCAAACGAAAAATGTCCTTCATGAATGCTTCTGCCACTGTCAGAGCTGTGTAAGGATGTTTCAAGGGTACGAAATGAGCATATTTCGAGAATTTATCCACCACCACTAAGATCACGTTCAGTCCTCCTGAGGTTGGCAGCCCCTCGATGAAATCAAGAGACACCACTGCCCACGGTCTCTTAGGAATGGGGAGAGGTTGCAGTAACCCGGCAGGAGAGATCCGCTCTGTCTTAGCTCTCTGACAAATGCCACATGATTTCACGTATTGCTTGATCATGGCCTTCATACCCTTCCAGGAGAAGAGGTTTTTGACGCGATGATATGTAGCATAGAATCCTGAATGGCCCCCAATCGCGCTGTCATGCAGAGCTTTGATCAAGGCCAACTGGGTTGTTTCGTCAGAGCCAATCCAAATGCGCCCTTTGTGGCGAATCACCCCATCCCGCAATGAGTAATCACTGTCATTAGTTGGATCCAGCGTTAGTTGCTCCAGTTTGCGCTGAGCCTTCGTGTCCTGACGATAACTGCTTGCCACCGCCTCAAGCCATGCTGGCCTGCAGACTGAGAGCGCCGCGAGTTCCTCTTCCTCCCAATGCTCTCTTCTCGACAACGCATCGGCTGCCTTGTTAGTGATACGCTTTTTGTATTGGATCTGAAATTGAAGACCTACGAGCTTGGTAAAGGCTCCCTGTTGAATCGGCATATTAAGCCGCTGATCTGTCAAATGGAGTAGGCTCTTCTGATCCGTGCGCACCAAGAACTCCGCATGTTGCAGATACGGGCTCCAGCGGTCAACTGCAAGCATCAGCGCCAAGCATTCCTTTTCATATGCAGACAGTCCAAGGTTGCGTGGGGCCAAAGCCTTGCTCAAGTAGGCCAGGGGGTGAGCATCCTGCACGAGCACCGCTCCCACTCCCATAGCACTCGCGTCAGTCTCCACCACAAACTTCTTTGTGAAATCTGGCAATGCCAGCACCGGGGCTTGAACCAGAGCTTTCTTTAGTTCGTTGAATGCCGTCTCAGCCGTGGGTGTCCAGATAAATAGGGTACCTTTCTTAAGCATGTCCGTCAGGGGCGAGAAATGATACCGAAGTTTCTGACAAACTTATGGTAGTAGCCCGCTAGCCCCAAGAATTCCCGCAGCTTACGGACTGACTCCGGACGTGGCCAATCACGGACTGACTCAATTTTGCTGCCATCGGTGGCCACACCCTCACTGCTGATCTTGTGTCCCAAGTATATTATCTGTTACTGCGCGAACGAGCACTTCGAGCGTTTGACTTTCAGGCTGTGTTCCTTCAGTGTCTGCAGTACCTGCTTCAGCAATCTCACGTGCTCCTCCATGGTCGATGAATGAATAAGTATATCATCCATGAACACCAACACTCCATGGCGGAGTAATGGTCCTAGCACTATATTCATCCCCCCTGGAATGTAGGTGGCCCTCCCGTCACCCCGTACGGTAACACTCGGAACTGAAAGTGCCCCTGATGAGTTTTAAACGCAGTTTTTGGTTCGTCCTCCTCACGCAGCCTTATCTGATGAGAGCCTGCCCATAGGTCCAGTTTGGAAAACCAGCGAGACCCTGCCAGCTCGTCCGAGAGTTCATCGATGATTGGCATGGGATAGGCACTTTTAACTGTGATTGCGTTCAAGTGCCGGTAATCCACGCACATCCTCCATGTCATATCTTTCTTCTTGACGAGCAACACTGCAGATGAATAAGGGCTCGAACTAGGGATAATCAATCCAGCTTTCAGCAGCTCTTTCACTTGAGTCTCGATTTCTGTCTTCCGTTCTGGTGTGTATCTGTAGGGTCGGACGTTGACTGGCTTAGCTCCTGGGATGATGGGAATGACATGATCCCACTCTCGATGTGGTGGCAAAGCAGTTGGTTCCTCAAAAACCTCCTGAAATTCTTGCAACACTGCCTGTACCTCGACTGGAATATGCTCAATAATCACCTCCTCTCCCACTGCATACAGATAGACTATGTGAGCCACAACATTGGTCTCCTCCAACGCACACAACTGGGCACAAGTAATTGGCTGCACTTGATGAAGCTGATTTTGCACTCCTGTCAACTGAATTGACTGTCCCTGGTGCATAAATTGGAGTTGCTTTGCTGCCCAATCAATCCACATGGGTCCACATCACTCCAGCCAATCAATCCCCACCACCATATCGTAACAACCCAGCGCCAATATCCTGAGATCTGTGGAGAACTCATACCCTTGTGTTTGCCACTTGCAGTTGGGCACCACCCCAAAACAAGATAAAGTCCCACCATCAGCTATCTTAACCGAAACCTTGTTCATCTGCTGCACTTGCAGGTTGAGCCTCTCTGCCACTGTCTCACTTAGGAAACTATGGGAGCTCCCGGAGTCGACCAGTACCAATAGTTCTTGTCCACCAATTTGTCCAAGCAACCGAACAGTGCGAGGTGTTGTCTGCCCTGTGGTTGCCACTTTGGAGATGCACATCAACACATCATCATCCGAGTCCGGTTCTTGTACTGCAGGAGCCCCTTCCTCTGCTTGCAGCATCTCCAGCAACTCCTCCACGACATGAAGTTGCACGGTAGGCCCGCACTGATGCCCTTGCCCCCATCGCTCGCCACATTTGAAGCAGAGTCCCCGGGCTCGACGGTAGTTACGCAGGGCTGCCACCCAATCCTCACCCCTGCCTGGGCGATCAGGAGGGTTGGCCGCGTCCAAAGCGCGGCGATCCTTGGCTTCCGCCGTGAAGGAAATATGCCCTAGAGGCAATAATAAAGTTATTATTTATTTCCTTATATCATGATAAATGTTTATTATTCATGATAGAATTGTATTAACCGGAAACATGATACATGTGTGAATACATAGACAAACAGAGTGTCACTAGTATGCCTCTACTTGACTAGCTCGTTGATCAAAGATGGTTATGTTTCCTAGCCATAGACATGAGTTATCATTTGATTAACGGGATCACATCATTAGGAGAATGATGTGATTGACTTGACCCATTCCGTTAGCTCAGCACTCGATCGTTTAGTATGTTGCTATTGCTTTCTTCATGACTTATACATGTTCCTATGACTTTGTGTGCTACCAAACGTCACAACGTAACCGGGTGATCATAAAGGTGCTCTACAGGTGTCTCCGAAGGTACTTGTTGGGTTGGCGTATTTCGAGATTAGGATTTGTCACTCCGAGTGTCGGAGAGGTATCTCTGGGCCCACTCAGTAATACACATCACTATAAGCCTTGCAAGCATTGTGACTAATGAGTTAGTTGCGGGATGATGTATTACGGAATGAGTAAAGAGACTTTCCGGTAACGAGATTGAACTAGGTATCGAGATACCGACGATCGAATCTCGGGCAAGTAACATACCGATGACAAAGGGAACAACGTATGTTGTTATGCGGTCTGACCGATAAAGATCTTCGTAGAATATGTGGGAACCAATATGAGCATCCAGGTTCCGCTATTGGTTATTGACCGGAGAGGTGTCTCGGTCATGTCTACATAGTTCTCGAGCCCGTAGGGTCCGCACGCTTAACGTTACGATGACAGTTTTATTATGAGTTTATGTATTTTGATGTACCGAAGGAGTTCGGAGTCCCGGATGAGATCGGGGACATGACGAGGAGTCTCGAAATGGCCGAGACGTAAAGATCGATATATTGGATGACTATATTCGGACTTTGGAAAGGTTCCGAGTGATTCGGGTATTTTTCGGAGTACCGGAGAGTTACGGGAATTCGTATTGAGCCTTAATGGGCCATACGGGAAAGGAGAGAAAGGCCCCAAAGGGAGGCCGCACCCCTCCCCATGGACTAGTCCGAATTGGACTAGGGAGGGGGGGCGCCCCCTTCCTTCTTTCTCCTTCTCCCTTCCCTTTTCCTACTCCAACAAGGAAAGGAGGAGTCCTACTCCCGGTGGGAGTAGGACTCCCCCCTTGGCGCGCCCTCCTCCTAGGCCGGCCGCCTCCCCCCTTGCTCCTTTATATACGGGGGCAGGGGGGCACCCCATAGACACAACAATTGATCTATTGATCTCTTAGCCGTGTGCGGTGCCCCCTCCACCATATTACACCTCGATAATATCGTAGCGGTGCTTAGGCGAAGCCCTGCGTCGGTAGAACATCATCATCGTCACCACGCCGTCGTGCTGACGAAACTCTCCCTCAACACTCGGCTGGATCGGAGTTCGAGGGACGTCATCGAGCTGAACGTGTGCTGAACTCGGAGGTGCCGTGCGTTCGGTACTTGATCGGTCGGATCGTGAAGACGTACGACTACATCAACCGCGTTGTGTTAACGCTTCCGCTTTCGGTCTACGAGGGTACGTGGACAACACTCTCCCCTCTCGTTGCTATGCATCACCATGATCTTGCGTGTGCGTAGGTTTTTTTTTTGAAATTACTACGTTCCGCAACAGTGGTATCAGAGCCAGGTTTTATGCGTTGATGTTATGCACGAGCAGAACACAAGTGAGTTGTGGGCGATATAAGTCATACTGCTTACCAGCATGTCATACTTTGGTTCGGCGGTATTGTGAGATAAAGCGGCCCGGACCGACATTACGCGTACGCTTACGCGAGACTGGTTTCACCGTTGCGAGCACTCGTTGCTTAAAGGTGACTGGCGGGTGTCTGTCTCTCTCACTTTAGTTGAACCGAGTGTGGCTACGCCCGGTCCTTGCGAAGGTTAAAACAGCACCAACTTGACAAACTATCGTTGTGGTTTTGATGCGTAGGTAAGAACGGTTCTTGCTAAGCCCGTAGTAGCCACGTAAAACTTGCAACAACAAAGTAGAGGACGTCTAACTTGTTTTTGCAGGGCATGTTGTGATGTGATATGGTCAAGGCGTGATGCTATATTTTATTGTATGAGATGATCATGTTTTGTAACCAAGTTATCGGCAACTGGCAGGAGCCATATGGTTGTCGCTTTATTGTATGCAATGCAATCGCCATGTAATTGTTTTACTTTATCACTAAGCGGTAGCGGTAGTCGTAAAAGCAATAGTTGGCGAGACGACAACGATGCTACGATGGAGATCAAGGTGTCGCGCTGGTGACGATGGTGATCATGATGGTGCTTCGGAGATGGAGATCACAAGCACAAGATGATGATGGCCATATCATATCACTTATATTGATTGCATGTGATGTTTATCTTTTATGCATCTTATCTTGCTTTGATTGACGGTAGCATTATAAGATGATCTCTCACTAAAATTTCAAGATAAAAGTGTTCTCCCTGAGTATGCACCGTTGCGAAAGTTCTTCGTGCCGAGACACCACGTGATGATCGGGTGTGAGAGGCTCTACGTTTAAATACAACGGGTGCAAAACAGTTGCACACGCGGAATACTCAGGGTAAACTTGACGAGCCTAGCATATGCAAATATGGCCTCGGAACACTGAGACCGAAAGGTCGAGCGTGAATCATATAGTAGATATGATCAACATAGTGATGTTCACCATTGAAAACTACTCCATTTCACGTGATGATCGGTTATGGTTTAGTTGATATGGATCACGTGATCACTTAGAGGATTAGAGGGATGTCTATCTAAGTGGGAGTTCTTAAGTAATATGATTAATTGAACTTAAATTTATCATGAACTTAGTCCTGATAGTATTTTGCAAATTATGTTGTAGATCAATAGCTCGCATTGTTGCTTCCCTGTGTTTATTCTTGATATGTTCCTAGAGAAAAATTATGTTGAAAGATGTTAGTAGCAAAGAAGCGGATTGGATCCGTGATCTGAGGATTATCCTCATTGCTGCACAAAAGAATTATGTCCTTGATGCACCGCTAGGTGACAGACCTATTGCAGGAGCAGATGCAGACGTTATGAACGTTTGGCTAGCTCAATATGATGACTACTTGATAGTTTAGTGCACCATGCTTAACGGCTTAGAATCGGGACTTCAAAGACGTTTTGAACGTCATGGACCATATGAGATGTTCCAGGTGTTGAAGTTAATATTTTAAGCAAATACCCGAGTTGAGAGATATGAAGTCTCCAACAAGTTCTATAGCTAAAAGATGGAGGAGAATAGCTCAAGCAGTGAGCATGTGCTCAGATTGTCTGGGTACTACAATCGCTTGAATTAAGTGGGAGTTAATCTTCCAGATAAAATAGTGATTGACAGAATTCTCTAGTCACCATCACCAAGTTAGTAGAACTTCGTGATGAACTATAGTACGCAAGGGATGACGAAAGTAATTCCCGAGCTCTTCGTGATGCTGAAATCGACGAAGGTAGAAATCAAGAAAAACATCAAGTGTTGATGGTTGACGAGACCACTAGTTTCTAGAAAAGGGCAAAGGGAAGAAGGGGAACTTCAAGAAGAACGGCAAGCAAGTTGCAGCTCAAGTGAAGAAGCCTAAGTCTGGTCCTAAGCCTGAGACTAAGTGCTTCTACTGCAAAGGGACTGGTCACTGGAAGCGGAACTACCCCAAGTATTTGGTGGATAAGAAGGATGGCAAAGTGAACAAAGGTATATTGGATATACATGTTATTGATGTGTACTTACTAGTGTTTATAGCAACCCCTCAGTATTTGATACTGGTTCAGTTGCTAAAGAGTAGTAACTCGAAACGGGAGTTGCAGAATAAACAGAGACTAGTAAAAGGCGAGGTGACGATGTGTGTTGGAAGTAATTCCAAGATTGATATGATCATCATCGCACACTCCCTATACTTTCGGGATTAGTGTTGAAACTAAATAAGGGTTATTTGGTGTTTGCGTTGAGCATGAATATGATTTGATCATGTTTGTTGCAATACGATTATTCATTTAAATTAGAGAATAATTGTTGTTCTGTTTACATGAATACAACCTTCTATGGTCATACACCCGATAAAATGGTTTGTTGGATCTCGATCGTAGTGATACACATATTCATAATAATGAAGCCAAAAGATGCAAAGTTAATAATGATACTGCAACTTATTTGTGGCACTGCCGTTTAGGTCATATTGGTGTAAAGCGCATGAAGAAACTCCATACTGATGGGATTTTGGAATCACTTGATTATGAATCACTTGATGCTTGCAAACCGTGCCTCATGGGCAAGATGACTAAAACGCCGTTCTCCGGAACTATGGAGAGAGCAACAGATTTGTTGGAAATCATACATACAGATGTATGTGGTCCGATGAATATTGAGGCTCGTAGCAGGTATCATTATTTTCTGACCTTCACAGATGATTTGAACAGATATGGGTATATCTGCTTAATGAAACAGAAGTCTGAAACATTTGAAAAGTTCATATAATTTCAGAGTGAAGTGGAAAATCATCGTAACAAGAAAATAAAGTTTCTACGATCTGATCATGGAGAAGAGTATTTGAGTTACGAGTTTGGCCTTCAGTTAAAACAATGTGAAATAGTTTCACTACTCACGCCACCTGGAACACCACAATGTAATGGTGTGTCCGAACATCGTAACCGTACTTTATTAGATATGGTGCGATATATGATGTCTCTTACCGATCTAACACTATCGTTTTGGGGTTATGCATTAGAGACAGCTGCATTCACGTTAAATAGGGTACCATCTAAATCCGTTGAGACGACATCTTATGAACTGTGGTTTGGCAAGAAACCAAAGTTGTCGTTTCTTAAAGTTTGGGGTTGCGATGCTTATGTGAAAAAGTTTCATCCTGATAAGCTCAAACCCAAATCGGAGAAATGTGTCTTCATAGGATACCCAAAGGAGACTGTTGGGTACACCTTCTATCACAGATCCGAAGGCAAGACATTCGTTGCTAAGAATGGATCCTTTCTAGAGAAGGAGTTTCTCTCGAAAGAAGTGAGTGGGAGGAAAGTAGAACTTGATGAGGTAACTGTACCTGCTCCCTTATTGGAAACTAGATCATCACAAAAACCAGTTTCTGCGACACCTACACCAATTAGTGGGGAAGTTAATGATAATGATCATGAAACTTCAGATCAAGTAATTACTGAACCTCGTAGGTCAACCAGATTAAGATCCGCACCAGAGTGGTACGGTAATCCTGTTCTGGAGGTTATGTTACTAGACCATGACGAACCTACAAACTATGAAGAAGCGATGGTGAGCCCAGATTCCGCAAAATGGCTTGAGGCCATGAAATCCGAGATGCGATCCATGTATGAGAACAAAGTATGGACTTTGGTTGACTTGCCCGATGGTCGGCAAGCCATTGAAAATAAATGGATCTTCAAGAAGAAGACTGACGCTGATGGTAATGTTACTATCTATAAAGCTCGACTTGTTGCGAAATGTTTTTGACAAGTTCAAGGGATTGACTACGATGAGACCTTCTCACCCGTAGCGATGCTTAAGTCTGTCCGAATCATGTTAGCAATTGCCGCATTTTATGATTATGAAATTTGGCAAATGGATGTCAAAACTGCATTCCTGAATGGATTTCTGGAAGAAGAGTTGTATATGATGCAACCGGAAGGTTTTGTTGATCCAAAGGGAGCTAACAAAGTGTGCAAGCTCCAGCGATCCATTTATGGACTGGTGCAAGCCTCTCGGAGTTGGAATAAACGCTTTGATAGTGTGATCAAAGCATTTGGTTTTATACAGACTTTTGGAGAAGCCTGTATTTACAAGAAAGTGAGTGGGAGCTCAGTAGCATTTCTGATATTATATGTGGATGACATATTGCTGATTGGAAATGATATAGAATTTCTGGATAGCATAAAGGGATACTTGAATAAGAGTTTTTCAATGAAAGACCTCGGTGAAGCTGCATACATATTAGGCATTAAGATCTATAGAGATAGATCAAGACGCTTAATTGGACTTTCACAAAGCACATACCTTGACAAAGTTTTGAAGAACTTCAAAATGGATCAAGCAAAGAAAGGGTTCTTGCCTGTACTACAAGGTGTGAGATTGAGTAAGACTCAATGCCCGACCACTGCAGAAGATAGAGAGAAGATGAAAGATGTTCCCTATGCCTCGGCCATAGGTTCTATAAAGTATGCCATGCTGTGTACCAGATCTATTGTATACCCTACACTGATTTTGGCAAGGGAGTACAATAGTGATCTAGGAGTAGATCACTGGACAGCGGTCAAAATTATCCTTAGTGGAATAAGGATATGTTTCTCGATTATGGAAGTGACAAAAGGTTCGTCGTAAAGGGTTACGTCGATGCAAGTTTTGACACTAATCTAGATGACTCTAAGTCTCGGTCTAGATACATATTGAAAGTGGGAGCAATTAGCTATAGTAGCTCCGTGCAGAGCATTGTGGACATAGAAATTTGCAAAATACTTACGGATCTGAATGTGACAGACCCGTTGACTAAAATTATCTCACAAGCAAAACATGATCACACCTTAGTACTCTTTGGTTGTTAATCACATAGAGATGTGAACTAGATTAATGACTCTAGTAAACCCTTTGGGTATTGGTCACATGACGATGTGAACTATGGGTGTTAATCACATGGTGATGTGAATAATTGGTGTTAAATCACATGGCGATGTGAACTAGATTATTGACTCTAGTGCAAGTGGGAGACTGAAGGAAATATGCCCTAGAGGCAACAATAAACTTATTATTTATTTCCTTATATCATGATAAATGTTTATTATTCATGCTAGAATTGTATTAACCGGAAACATGATACATGTGTGAATACATAGACAAACAGAGTGTCACTAGTATGCCTCTACTTGACTAGCTCGTTGATCAAAGATGGTTATGTTTCCTAGCCATAGACATGAGTTGTCATTTGATTAACGGGATCACATCATTAGGAGAATGATGTGATTGACTTGACCCATTCCGTTAGCTCAGCACTCGATCGCTTAGTATGTTGCTATTGCTTTCTTCATGACTTATACATGTTCCTATGACTATGAGATTATGCAACTCCCGTTTACCGGAGGAACACTTTGTGTGCTACCAAAAGTCACAACGTAACTGGATGATCATAAAGGTGCTCTACAGGTGTCTCCGAAGGTACTTGTTGGGTTGGCGTATTTCGAGATTAGGATTTGTCACTCCGAGTGTCGGAGAGGTATCTCTGGGCCCACTCAGTAATACACATCACTATAAGCCTTGCAAGCATTGTGACTAATGAGTTAGTTGCGGGATGATGTATTACGGAACGAGTAAAGAGACTTGCCGGTAACGAGATTGAACTAGGTATCGAGATACCGACGATTGAATCTCGGGCAAGTAACATACCGATGACAAAGGGAACAACGTATGTTGTTATGCGGTCTGACCGATAAAGATCTTCGTAGAATATGTGGGAACCAATATGAGCATCCAGGTTCCGCTATTGGTTATTGACCGGAGAGGTGTCTCGGTCATGTCTACATAGTTCTCGAACCCGTAGGGTCCGCACGCTTAACGTTACGATGACAGTTTTATTATGAGTTTATGTATTTTGATGTACCGAAGGATTTTGGAGTCCCGGATGAGATCGGGGACATGACGAGGAGTCTTGAAATGGCCGAGACGTAAAGATCGATATATTGGATGACTATATTCGGACTTCGGAAAGGTTCCGAGTGATTCGGGTATTTTTGGAGTACCGGAGAGTTACGGGAATTCGTATTGGGCCTTAATGGGCCATACGGGAAAGGAGAGAAAGGCCCCAAAGGGAGGCCGCACCCCTCCCCATGGACTAGTCCGAATTGGACTAGGGAGGGGGGGCGCCCCCTTCCTTCTTTCTCCTTCTCCCTTCCCTTTTCCTACTCCAACAAGGAAAGGAGGAGTCCTACTCCCGATGGGAGTAGGACTCCCCCCTTGGCGCGCCCTCCTCCTAGGCCGGCCGCCTCCCCCCTTGCTCCTTTATATACGGGGGCAGGGGGGCACCCCATAGACACAACAATTGATCTATTGATCTCTTAGCCGTGTGCGGTGCCCCCCTGCACCACATTACACCTCGATAATATCGTAGCGGTGCTTAGGCGAAGCCCTGCGTCGGTAGAACATCATCATCGTCACCACGCCGTCGTGCTGTCGAAACTCTCCCTCAACACTCGGCTGGATCGGAGTTCGAGGGATGTCATCGAGCTGAACGTGTGCTTAACTCGGAGGTGCCGTGCGTTCGGTACTTGATCGGTCGGATCGTGAAGACATACGACTACATCAACCGCGTTGTGTTAACGCTTCCGCTTTCGGTCTACGAGGGTACGTGGACAACACTCTCCCCTCTTGTTGCTATGCATCACCATGATCTTGCGTGTGCGTAGTTTTTTTTTTTGAAATTACTACGTTCCCCAACACGCCGATGGTCCTGGCAGCATCTGGCGCGTGGGTGGAGCACCAATCGCCAGCAGGGGGCATTTGCACCGGCACCCTGTGCTGCTGACCATCCTGGCGCCTATATTCACGGCGCGACATCGCCTCCAGCAGCTCCTCCTGCAACGTAGCCAGAGAGAAAGCAGATTCCAAGTCTTTCGGCTGATGAAGCATAACCACAGCTCGTATGTCACTCTTAAGACCATCTAGGAACTGGGTGATGAAATATATGGGATCAAAAGCAGGGTTATGAGCTAAGATATGGTGCATCAACTCCTCAAACTTAATCATGTAATCCCCTACGGTGCCCGACTGACGCAAGTTATTAAACTGCCTAAGATGAGCTTGGTACCGCTCCCTACCAAACTTAGAACACAGAGCTGTGCACAGTGATTCCCAAGTGAATGAAGCACTCTGCAATTGATGCCGTTGCAACCATCTGGCTACATTGCCCGTGAAATTGAGGGTGGCTACACGAACCCAAAGCTCTGGAGCGACCCCATAGACATCGAAGTACTTTTCACATCTCGTCTTCCAGAATTGTGGGTTTTCCCCATCAAAAGAGGGGAAATCCATCTTCGGCAAAGCCCAGTGCGCGTGCTGAGATGGGTGGGTGTACAATGCATCCTGAGTCACTCTTTGCTCCCCATCTAGACTCACTACACCATGGAAATCGACAGGATTAAGAGATTGAGACTGGAATGCACCCTTGCCCGGAGGCGGGGCGAGGGTAGTAACCACCCCCGGTGCCTGACCCCCGAAATCGATGAGCTCGCCGTGGCCACCAGGCCCGTGGTGCCCCGGGCTGTCGGATGTCGTCGGAGCGCCGTGCACCATTCGATCCACAGACGGAGATGGCGGATCGGTCAAGGCGGGGTGGAGCACGATCCGCCCCACTTGCGAGCGTAGCTCGTCCAGTTGATGCTGCAGATTGGTGACCGCGGGTCGCCACAGCTCGAGGGAGGTCTGAATGGCGTCGAGCCTGGCGTCGTTGGCGACGTGGCTGTCATCGACCGCCTTCGCCAGCGCTGCAATTTGTTCCTCCATCGCCGCCACCTGGGTTGCTTGCTTGTTGATGTAGCGGGGCTTGCGGTACGGGTCCTCCAGATCGCCTGACCTCTGATACCAATTGCAACGGGCTCGATCTACAAGAGTCTAAGGATCGGATCTGGAAGGGAAGGGAGAAGGAGGCAGGTAGGGTTTGGAGGAAGGGGAAAGGTAAGGAGCAGAGGAAGGGCAGCTTCTCTCTGTCAATCCAGTTCTGTATTCTTCGATGCCTCACTCTGGTGACCCAGCTACTTAACCCACTCACAGGCACGCAGGCCTGGTTGGCCCAGTGGCCCGAATACGCAACGCACACACCCAAGCCCAGCAGGAAACGCCAGCTGGCATAGCTCACTAACAGCCCCTTGGGCCCAGCCTCACTCCTTGGTCTTCTGCAGGTGGGGTCGCCCCTGCAGGCGTGACAATTTCCCATGACCGAATGATCCTGGTCTAAGGCCAACTCCAGTGCGCGCCCCCACCCTGTCCGGGTGCGTCCGTTTGGGGTAAAATGAACATACCAGACGGCCCAGCGCGCGGACACAAACGGGCTTTTGTCCATTTTATGTCCGCTTTTGACCCATCCCGGCCCAAGTTTGGGCCTCTTTTGAGGTGAAATGGATAGCACGTGGACGGGCGGGCCGTCTGCGCTTGTCCTCCCCTAGCCTGCCCATCGGTGGCACAGGCATCCCTTTTTCTATCCGCCCCTTCCCCCTCCAGCCGCACCCCTCCACTCTTGCCCCTCGCCGCTGCCATTGCAGCTGTGCAGCTCGGACGCGCGCTCGCCCAACCCTCTTCCCTCGACGCCCCCGAGCTACCAACCACGACCACCTGATTTGCGCACCCGGCGGCCAGATTTGGAGCGGATCCGGTCGGGCTTGAGCTCGCCCGGCTGTGGGAGGCCGCGCCGTGCCATGGACTAGCCGGGCACCGGGCCGGAAGGCCCCGGCAAGGCCGCATGCAGGTACTGACTCCGCCTCTAGCTGCTCGGATTTGCACCGTCGGCGGTCCGCCGACAGATACATGAATGGCAGTCGGCCGGGCTCGGTGCTGGCCCAAAAGCTCCTCGGCGCATCGTTGCCACTCATTAAGTGCGACGACTGCCCAAAGAAGGTCTTCCGTCACGTGTCTACAACGCCGGAACATCCCGGATGGTTGTTTATCAAGTGCTCAACCGATGGGGTATGTAATACTTTAGCTTCGGTTGTGCTCTCGGATTTGACTAGTTGTGCTAACTTCAAATTTTATTGTGTAGAATGGATGCAAATTTTGGTATTGGGAAGAAGAGTACATCGATATATTGATAGAGCGCAATTTAGTAGATGTTCGTGCACTTTTAGCTAGCATAGAGGCTAGAGATGAGATTAGTGCACGTGTTGCTAGAATAGAGGCTAGACATGAGACTAGATGCAAGGAAGCAACGTCTACATCTTTACACTCGAAGAAAAAATAAGCACGCAAGATCGAGCCTAGATCAATAATGACTGCATCAGGAAGGCACTAATCCTACTTACGGGAGCAAATATGGAAGTTGGTTATCTTCTAAAATGTATCCTTGTGGTTCTTGTTTTCTTTGGTCTTACTTTTCTAGTCAAAATTTGGTGATGTATTTCCATGTATCAAAAATCAATGATGAAAAAAAGATATGTGCTTGGAAAGAAAAATGTACGCGGCCGGGATGCGGCCGGGATGCGTCCGCGCATTGGGTGCACGACCACCGCATCCCAGAAATGGCCCGGACACAACCCCATTGCCCTACCCAAACGGACAGAATCCGGGCAAAACGGACGTCCATTTGGGGTCGTGCGCTGGAGTTGGCCTAATGGCCAGAGATGGTCTGCTTGACAAGCAAACATTTTCCATGACCGAACGATCCTGGTCAAATGGTTAGAGTTGGCCTGCTTGATGAGCAGCCATTTTCCCATGACCGAACGATCCTGGTCTAACGGTCATAGTCAGGTATACTCCGGTAAAGGATGTTGGAGTACCTGCCTCCCGGGGCATCCACGCGCCCCACAGTCCAGGTGGTGGCATCCATGCCGTCTGATCATGTAATCCTGTGCTTCATTGTGACGGCAGCTTCGAGCATCCATGACGCGTATGCCATGGGCATGAGGCCCTCAGGTCTTGTGTCTTTTGCGTAGATTCGCCATGTGCCGTATTGTGCGTTTGTTTGTATGAGTAGGGATGTGAGTGGTCGGATGATTTTCTCTGGCGTCGCCTGCATGACCCTCTTTGCGCCTGCCTAGCTGTTTGGCGCTATCGGTGCTGCTCGGTGATGTAGATGTAGGTTGTCTGTTCGGTAGTGTTTGGTCGGTCCACCTGGTTGGTAGACACTGCAAGTGTTGCCTGGTTGGTCGAATCTGTTGGGCGTTTTGTGATCGAGTGGCGCAACCTAGTTGGTTGATTATGCCGGGCGTTTTTGTGATCGGGCGGCGCCTGCTCGACACTGTTGTGCCTACCTGAACGTTGGGCGCTAATGAGGCTACCTGTTTTGAGGAGGTCCTCGCTTGGTGGTGCATTGGGTGTATGGAGGGGTCCCGTTTAACTCGGATCTTCAACTGGAAAATACCCTGATCTAAGATTGATCTTTGAGAATACTCGGGCTCCTTCCCATTGATTGAACAGATTTTGATCTAGGGCATAGGGTACTTGTTCTTGATGGTGTGACTTCATCTAGGTCCCTATAGTACACACACATCCGAAAGGTTCCATCCTTCTTCATTACAAATAGTACCAGTGCTCCACCAGAAATACTTTCATCTTCTATGTGACACTCTCTCAATCGCGAACTTGAGCTCCTCAAGGACATATGGCCCCAGCTCGCTAGCTGTCCAGAAAAAGGAGGGCATCCCCGCCACGTAAGAGCCTGCTGGCTTCATCCTCTTCCTCTTCCACTTCCCGAAGTCAGAAGCGCTGGCTGCAGATGTCGAGGCAGGCTTGATAAGCTTGGACGATGATGCTCGGACGACCACAATCCCCGCAGCGGGCTTTACTATCGCTTTCACGATGAGCTTGGGTGGCACCACCGGGGTGGCCACGCCCACCGCCTCCACAACGGGCGGTGCCGCAACCTCATGAACACAATTTTGTGAAAAATTGTTATGCGCGTCAGCGCACAGGTAACATAGGAAGAAGGCAAGAAATGCCCATGAATTATAGTCTAGTCTATGAACCTTTTGATGTTTGGGGATTGGACTATTTGGGACCTTTCCCTGTTTCAGATGAGTACACTCATATTCTTGTGGCTGTAGATTATGTTACCAAGTGGGTAGAAGCTTTAGCAACCAAACATGCAGATGCATCTACTTCATTGAAGATGATAAAGGAGACCATCTTACCCAAGTTCAGAGTTCCTAAAATTCTTATCATTGGCGGTGGATCTCATATTATACAGGGGATTTTTTGTAGGATACTCCATAAATATGGGGTGACTCACCGAATAGCTTCGCCATACCATCCGCAAACTAGTGGGCAAGGGAACTCTCTAACCGGGAGATAAAGACTATATTGCAGAAGACGGTGCAGAAGTCCAGAAAGACTGGGCAGACAAACTAAACGAGGCGTTATGGGCCTGCCGCACCGTCTATAAGAATCCCATGGGAATGTCACCATACAAAATGGTATATGGTAAGGCTTGTCATTACCTTTAGAACTAGAGCATAAGGCTTTTTGGGCAATCAAGAATATTAATTTTAATCTTAAGGAGGCCGGAGAGAAAAGATTGCTAGATATACATGTTGTAGGAGAACTTCACAACAGTGCTTATGAGAGTGACAGGTTATTCAAGGAGAAGGTTAATATGTGGCATGATCGTAAAATACTAAAACGAACTTTCACTGCGGGGGACAAAGTCCTCCTATTTAATTTTCGTCTCAAGTTGTTTCAAGGGAAGCTCAGGTCTCGCTGGGAAGGACCTTACGAGATAGAAGAAGTGTATAACTCATGAGCTGTTTGGTTAAAAGGAGGGAAAAATGGCCCCTGGATCATAAATGGGCAACGCTTGAAGATATATCTCGTAGACGAGCAAAAGGAAGAATGAGAAGTAGAAGAGGTAAGTTTTCTCACGATCGAGCAGGCCGAAGCTCTCCGGAAGGAACAAAAGATATGAACTTAAGCCATTAGTGGGGCAATTTCTTATCATTAATTTCATCCTCTCCCAAGATTGCGCAACATGTTCATGCCCAAGTTGCTTAAAATTCCTAATTTGATTTCTAAGAGAAATAGTTTCCGCGTGAGGAAAATACCTGGCAATAAAAGCATCCTTACACTTATCCCGAGAATCAATACTATTTCGTGGCAAGGATAAAAACCAAGTTTTAGTGCGGTCTCGTAGTGAGAATGGAAATAATTTTAATTTGACAATATCATTATCCACATCTTTTTTCTTTTTCATATCGCACAATTCAATGAAAGTATTAAGATGGGATGCAACATCATCATTAGGACCACCAGGAAATTGTTCTTTCATAACAAGATTTAGCAAAGTCGCATTAATATCACACGACTCCGCACCTCGTGAACAACACGGACACAAAAAGTAACAAATACTTGCACCCAACGCAAACAAGGGGTTGTCAATCCCTTGGCGGTTAATTGCAAGGATCAAATCTCGTAGTGATAGATAGATAAACAAGAACACACAATAAAATAAAAGTAAATAAAGTGCAACAAAGTATTTTTGGATTTTAATATATGATAAAAATAGACCCAGTGGCGATAGTTTTCACTAGAGGCTTCTCTCTTGAACATAGCATATGGTGGGTAAACAAATTACTGTTGGGCAATTGATAGAAAATCGCATAGTTATGACGATACCCAAGGCAATGGTCATGTATATAGGCATCACGTCCGAGACAAGTAGACCGACTCCTGCCTGCATCTACTACTATTAATCCACCCATCGACCGCTATCCAGCATGCATCTAGAGTATTAAGTTCATAAAGAACGGAGTAATGCCTTAAGCAAGATGACATGATGTAGACAAAGTAACCCAATTAATATGAATAAACCCCATCTTTTTATCCTTAATTTTAACGATACAAGTACGTGTCATGTCCTCTTTTTGTCACTGGGATTGAGCAACACAAGATAGAACCCATCACAAAGCACCTCTCCCATTGCAAGATAAATCAATTTAGTTGGCCAAACTGGATAGATCGGAGAGAAATACAAAGCTATAACAATCATGCATAAAATAGTTCAGAGAAGACTCAAATAATATTCATGGATAATCTGATCATAAACCCACAATTTGTCGGATCCCAACAAACACACCGTAATAAAGGATTACATCGAATAGATCTCCAAGAACATCAAGGGGAACATTGTATTGAAGATCATAGAGAGAGAAGAAGCCATCTAGCTACTAGATATGTACCCGCAGGTCTGTGGTAAACTACTCACACATGATAAGAAGGGCAACAAGGTTGATGTAGAGGCCCTCTGTGGTCGATTCCCCCTCCAGCAGAGTACCGGAAAAGGTCTCCAGATTGGATCTCCGAAGAACAGAAACTTGCGGCGATGAAAAAAGTACTTGGGGCGGCTCTCTGATGTATTGGGAATATTTGGGAACTTATGGAGCTGGAATTAGGTCAAGAGGTGCCACGAGGGTGCCACAAGCCTGGGGGCTTGTTGCTGCCTCATGGCACTTCAGGTCTTCTCCCGAAGCTTCTAAGGTCCCTTCTGGTCCAGAAAAAATCATCAAAAAGTTTCATAGCGTTTGGAATCCGTTTGGTACTGATTTTCTGAAAGGCCAAAAAACAAGCAAAAACAACAACTGACACTGGGCACTAGGTTAATAGGTTAGTCCCAAAAAATGATATATAATTGTATAATAAACATCCAAGATTGATACTATAATAGCATGGAACAATAAAAAAATATAGATACGTTGGAGACGTGTCAGGGGTCTCGGGCTGTGGATCTCGGATCTATGGGTAACAGGAGACAAACAAGACAATATTTACCCAGGTTCGGGCCCTCTCGAAGAGGTAATACCCTACATCCTACTTTCATTGTATTAATGATGATGTATCGAGCACAAGCTTCATCTACCTCGAGATTGTAAGTTCTAAACCCTAAGGTAGGTGATTGTGGTTATGAACCTATCTCTACGGACTACACCCCTTAGCTTATATAGGTACTGGGGGTATCTAGGGTTACACATGGTTGGTTATCAGCTCGGGATGCGCATGCAGACGGCCAGTGCCATCCTTGAAGTACACGCGAAGTCTTCGGCAGAATCCACATTGACCACGTTGAGGTTTAAGGCTTCCGGAGTCCTTCCTTATGAGATTGGTGTGTCGTGGGCTTGGCCATGGACTATGGGCCAACTATGTTGGTACCCCCTAGTCCAGGACACTGTCACCAAGGCAAATACTATCTGCTACTATACTACATCACCCTTCCTCTTCGAGGAAATCCCAATGCCTATCTCAAGTAGCAGAAGAATATCTGGCGCCGTCGTCGGGAAGACTTCACCAAATAAATACAGGTTCCTTCGCTCAATTTATCATTTATTTGTTATAATTTCCTTTACCATTTTTTATTTGCCTTCTCTTTTTCATCTCCCTCTACTTCTCTAAAGAATTAAAAATACCAAAAATATTGTGTGTGCTATCTTTGCATGAATTGTTATCATGGATGCTTCACTTCCTCCGTATCTTTGGGAGAGCTCTGAAATCTTAAATTTTAAACAATTGAGTGATGAATCTTTAAAAGAATATTGGGATAGAAATGCAAGCGAGAGCTACTCCTAAATGCCATGTCCAAACATAACTTAAAATCTTTTATGTTGGTTTATCCCTCCATCATAGACACATATTGGATTTAATATTCGAGGGAGATTTTGTTGTAAACAATGCTTTTGAATCATACGAGAGAATGAAAAATATGTTAGGGCAACCCAAAATAGAAACTATTGAACCCTCTATTGTAGTAAGCTATCCACAAACCGAATTGATAAAGGAAACTGAAGATGGTATGGAGGCACATCTTAAGGGGTTGTACAATCTTTTCACTAGACTAAATGGTAATATAGTCATAGAAATTAGGAAGTATGATGCCTTGGAACAAAAAAAAATGAGAATTTCCATATTCTAAAAGCTGAAGTAGAAACCGTCAAGGGAAAACTTGACCATTTAATCCACTTAATCAAGGAATGTAAGGAAATTAAGTTGGGGACGTGTAAGGTTGGAAATAACTCCGAACCCTTTGGGAAAGGAATGATTGGCATTACTTCCAAAGATGATAACACATGATACTATGGATGATGCCTAGTTAGGGGCATTAAACAATAACGCTTGTCGGGAGGCAACCTAATAGTTATCCTTTTGCTTTATTTTTATTTTGTTGAGTTAACATTATTATTTCTATTGTATCGATTATGTTTGTATATTTATTTTCAGTTTTATGCCAAGTAAAGCCTTTAGGTTGATGTGGATGATTGTTTATTTGGTTTTGTGCAAAAAAAGAAGTTTAGTGTCTGCATGAATTGTTTCTTTTTACCGGAATGTTATCAATTGCTGACTTTTTTACACATTACTGCTATGAATTTTTTTCCTTGTCCTAACTATTAAGAATTTTTGGAGTTAAAGAAGTATGGATAAAAATTCTGTCATTATGTATTGGTCTGTTTTAGATAGATTTTGTTTTTATTGCATTGTGCACTTGTTTTAGACGTCATGCCTACATATTGATCATGCCATGAAGAATCGTCATAACTATGTGTTATTCTATCAATTGCCCAACAGTAATTTGTTTACCCACCGTTGCTATGCTTATGAGAGAGATGCCTCTAGTGAACGCTATGGCCCCTAGGTCCATTCACTTTATATTTACTAAAACCCTAAACATACTTGCTGCAATTTATCTACTTTAATTTTATTTCCCTTTTTATTTTATCTACCTATCACTATCAGATTTAATCCTTGCAATTGGCGAGTACAAGGGATTGACAACCCTCTTGCCCGTGTTGGGTGAAAGTATTTTCTTTGTGTGCGTGTGTGTTTGCAGGTATGATACGCCTCTGATGTATCTATAATTTTCGATTGGTTCATGCTTATATTATCAATCTTGTATGCTTTACACACCATTTTATATCATTTTGGGAACTAACCTATTAACCTAGTGCCCAGTGCCAGTTGTTGTTTTTTGTAAGTTTTGGGTTTTAGAGAAAATCCCTACCAAACGAAGTCCAAACAGGATGAAACTTTTTCACAATTTTTTCTAGACCAGGAGGGACCCTAGAAGTTTCGGGGGAGGTCCCGACGACAGACGAGGAGACGACAAGGTACAATGGCGCCTAGGGGGTAGGCGCGTCGTGCCCCCTTATTGGTCCCTCATGGCTCCGTCTGACCTAAATCTAGCGCTATAAATTCCCAAATATTCCAAACCCCCCAGAACAAGTCCGGAACAATTCTTTCACCACCGCAAGCCTTAGTTATTCTAAGATCCCATCTGGAGGCCTTTTCTGGTACTCTGCCGGAAGGGAATCGATCACGGAGTCCATCTTCATCAACCTTGCTGCCTCCATGATGATGTGTGAGTAGTTTGCCACATGACCTACAGGTCCATAGTAGTAGCTCTCTCTCTCTCTCTCTCTCTCTCTCTCTCTCTCTTTGATCTTCAATACAATGTTCTCTTCGGAGATCGACTCGATGTAATCTTTTGTGGTGCGTTTGTTGGGATCCGATGAATTGGTTTATGTCAGATTGTTCATTGAAAGTAATTGAATTATTTCTAAACTTTATTATGTGTGATTTTTATAGCTTTGTATTTCTCTCCATTTAACTTTTTAGTTTGGCCAACTAGATTGATTTATCTTCAGCGGGAGAGGTGCTTTGTGGTAGGTTCAACCCTACGGTGTCCTCACTCTATGATAGGAGGAGTAGCGAGGCACTTATTTGTATAGTTGTTACTAAGGGTAAAACGACTATGTTTGATCATATTGGCTGGTTTTATTCTGTCTACATTATGTCATCATGCTTAAAGCATTACTTTGTTTGTTATGAACTTAATACCTAGAGAGGCAAGCGTAAAATTGCTCTCAAAGTGGAGTAAGTGTAGTAGATGCAGAATCATGTTGATCTATTTTTCACAGACGTAATGCCTATGTACTGTGCTTTTCTATCAATTGCCCAACAATAATTTGTGACCCATCGTTGATATGTTCTTGAGAGAGATGCCTCTAGTGAAAGCTATGCCCCCCCGGGTCCATTAAATCATATTGCTAAAACCCTGAAAACCTTACTGCAATTTCATTACTTTTATTTAGTTTTACAATTTATATATCTACCATGATTAGAATTAATCCTTACAATTGACGAGTACATGGGGATTGACAACGCTCTTGCCTGGCAGACTAAGGCATAGCCTAGTGGTAGGAAGAGGCTGATGCCTTCCCACCCACCCAGGTTCAAGGCATGGTACTTGCAATTTGGGTTTGTTGCACCAACTGTAGGGGGTTCCCTTACAGTCTTTCTATAAAAAAAACAACCCTCTTGCCCGCGCTAGGTGCAGGCATTTGTTTGTGTGTGTGCAGGTACTGGTAAAAGTTGTTTGCATGAATTTCCTATTGGTTCGATAAACCTTGGGTCTTAACTGAGGGAAATACTTTCTGCTACTATAGTACGTCACCCATCATCCTGTTTGGGGAAATCCCAACGCCTATCACAAGTAGCAAGGTACCGCTTATCTTTTTTGCGTGGTGTCTCCTGTTGGTTCGATAAACCTTGGTTCTTAATTGAGAGAAATACCGTCTGCTACTATACTACATCACCCTTTCTCTTCGGGGAAATTATGATGTCTATCACAAGTAGCAGCTTCTGATAGGATGCTACCGATTTAGAATAGGATATAATGTGGGCCATTGGATTTAAAGTGATCTTGACGGCTCAAACTAAAACATACTGTTTCAATTAAGAGACTTACGGAGATGAGTTGGATTTAGATCTAACAGATAGGATATAATAGAGGCTCACCGGGTGACACTAGGATGTCGAAAAAGTTGTCGGAAAAAATGAGAACGATGACGCTGCTTCGGATGTGGACGAACTCCACGCTCCCGTGGGTCCTACCGATGAAAAGTTGGTAGACGATGTTCGTCTCTCCACGATGAAGGTCCTGGTGGCGGTGGTTGCTCTTTGGACGACGAATGCGATGGCTGGGACATTCCAGAGTTGGCGTGGGTGTAGGATTGGAGAAGATATGTCTAGAGAGGGGGGGTGAATAGACTTTAACCAACCAAAAGTGTAGTAGTTTTCTTGAAACTTAGGCAGATTTTGGCACTAGTTAAAATATCACCTAGACTTCCTACATATGCATTTCTAGAGATAGGGCAGTGGAAATAGTAAAGCATGCAATTGTGTGGAAAGTAAAGGGTAGAGCTGGAAGATCAAACTCTATGTAGACACGGAGATTTTTTGCGTGGTTCTGATAGGTGGTGCTATCATAAATCCATGTAAATGGATACTTCAACCCACAGAGAGTAACGGTTGCGCGAGTCCATGATACGTCGCCAACGTATCTATATTTTTGATTGTTTCATGCTATTATAGTATCAATCTTGGATGTATATTATGCAATTATATATCATTTTTTGGGACTAACCTATAACCTAGTGCCCTGTGCTAGTTGCTGTTTTTTGCTTCTTTTTAGCTTTTCAGAAAATTAGTACCAAACTGAGTCCAAACGCTACGAAACTTTTTGATGATTTCTTTCTGGACTAGAAGGGACCCTAGAAGCTTCGGGAGAAGACCTGAAGTGCCATGAGGCAGTGACAAGCCTGCCAGGCAGGCTTGTGGGCCCCCGTGGCACCTCTTGACCTAATTCCAGCTCTACAAATTCCCAAATATTCCCAATACATCAGAGAGCCACCCAAAATACTTTTTCCGCCGCCGCATGTTTCTGTTCTTTAGAGATCCCATCTGGAGACCTTTTCTGGTACTCTGTCGAAGGGGGGAATCGATCACGGAAGGCCTCTACATCAACCTTGCTTCCCTTCCGATGATGTGTGAGTAGTTTACCACAGACCTACAGGTCCATAGCTAGTAGCTAGGTGGCTTCTTCTCTCTCTCTTTGATCTTCAATACAATGTTCTCCTTGATTTTCTTGGAGATCTATTCGTTGTAATCCTTTTTTGCGGTGTGTTTGTTGGGATCCAATGAATTGTGGGTTTATGATCAGATTATCCATGAATATCATTTGAGTCTTTCTGAACTCTTTTACGCATGATTGTTATAGCTTTGTATTTCTCTCTGATCTATCCGTTTGGTTTGGCCAACTAGATAGATTTATCTTGCAATGGGAGAGGTGCTTTGTGATGGGTACGATCCTGTGTTGCTCAATCCCAGTGACAGAAAGGGACATGACACATACCTGTATCGTTGCCATTAAGGATAAAAAGATGGGGTTTATTCATATTAATTGGGTTTACTTTGTCTACATCATGTCATCTTGCTTAAGGCATTACTCCGTTCTTTATGAACTTAATACTCTAGATGCACGCTGGATAGCGGTCGATGTGTGGAGTAATAGTAGTAGATGCAGGCAGGAGTCGGTCTACTTGTATCGGACGTGATGCCTATATACATGATCATTGCCTTGGATATCGTCATAACTATGCACATTTCTATCAATTGCCCAACAGTAATTTGCTTACCCACCGTATGCTACGTTCAAGAGAGAAGTCTTTGCTGAAAACTATGGCCCCGAGTCTATTTTCATCATATTTAAAATAAAAATACTTTGCTACACTTTATTTTATTTTCTGTTTTTGTTTATCTATCTATCACTCTGAGATTTGATCATTGCAATTAACCGCCAAGGGATTGACAACCCCTTGCGCAAGTATTTGTTATTTTGTGTGTAGGTGCTGTTCACGAGGTATTACGTGGTTCTCCTACCGGATTGATAACCTTGGTTCTTATCTGAGGGAAATACTTATCTCTACTATACTGCATCATCCTCTCCTCTTCGAGGAAATCCCAACGCAACTCACAAGTAGCAGGAAGAATTTCTGGCACCGTTGCCGGGGAGACATCACCAACACCTATCAAGTACCATTGCATACATTTTCATCTCCTTGCATTTAATTTTATTTGCCATTTGCCTCTCGTTTTCATCTCCCCCACTTCTAAAACGTTTTCACAAAAGCACAAAAAAATTTCGTTTACCTTTTTGCTTGTTTGTTTGATTGCTTGAAGTTGCTACCATGTCTGAGTTTGTTATTGAGAAAGTGGATGGTAACATCCGTAGAGTTGAAATTCCTCAAAATTTGGATTCGAAAATTTTTGTTGTGGGACATGGGAAAATTAGGTAAAAATGTGTTATCCAAGAATTCTTTAATTGCACGGGGACATTGGCTTGTAATGATATTCCTATTCTAGAAAGAACCAAGAGTTACGCCGAAGCTATTTCAGCACTTGTTCTTAAACTTGAAAGAAAATTTATGCGTAGTCACCCCACTTTGCAAAGATTGTTCTATGAGTTGCCTATTATCAACAACCCTAGGGCTAAGAAGATAACTACTCTCATCCTTATGAATGAATTTGATTATATAGTATGTGAGGCTATAGAGACCTTTGATTTTTATAATATGAACCTTGAACATCCGATCATAGATGAAATTTTGTATGAAGAAGATTATTTATTGAGGCATTTGTTTTGTGATAATCTTACCTTAAATGGAAATACTAAAACATAAGTCCCCCTATACATATTATCCAACCATTTTTCAATGGTATTAACCAACAATATTGTTGGATAGTAAAGGGAAACCAACAAGGGTTTGAGGAAGGTTGCTTTCATAATGCTAAAATCATGGTTAATGATGTGTTCCCCATTATTTTTGAAAAGCGCCCCGGTGAACCCGTGCCCAATGATGCAAAAACTAAAGATGACAACACTTGAAACTATGCATTAGGCCTAGCTAGGGGCATAAAACAATAGCGCTTGTTGGGAGGCAACCCAATAGCTATCTTTATTTTCTTATTTATTTCCTGTTTTTTTGGTGTGCACACAATGCTACTGTTATGGTTGTGTTTTTGTGTTTAAATTAGTGTTTGTGCCAAGTAAACCCTTTGGGATGATTTGGATGATAGTTGCTTTGATTCTGTGAGAAAATAGAACCTTTTGCGTCCAATAGCAGAATTGTTTAGATTCACTTGAACGTCATAAATTCAGATTTTTTTACACATGATTGATATACAAATTTCCCACTTTGTCCTAATTTTTTAGAATTTTTGGACTTACATAAGTACGGTCATTGTTTGAATCATTATAGACTGTTATGTTTTTGATAGATTCTGTTTTCGTTGCATTTTTTGCTTGTTTTAATGAATCTATGGATTGTATCGGGGGTATAAGTCATGATGAAGTTAGAATACAGTATGTATTATGCAATAATAAAATATGAATGGGTTTACAATAGTACATAAAGTTTATGATTTGCTTGTTATACTAACGGATCTCACAAATTTTCTATTTAGTTTTGTGTGCTGAAGTTTTCAAGTTTTCAGTGAGATCATGATGGATGAAGGAATAAGGAGTGGAAAGACCCTAAGCTTGGGGGTGCCCGAGGTATCCCAAGGTCATTTTCAAGGATACCCAAGACTCTAAGCTTGGGGATGCCCCGGATGGCATCCCCTCTTTCTTCTACCAACCATTGGTAAATTATTTGGAGCTACATTTTTATTCATCACATGGTATGAGTTTTGCTTGGAGCGTCGTGTATTATATGCGTCCTTGCTTTGTTTGCCTTTTAGTTTGAGACAATAATCTTTACATGACACACCTTTTTGAGAGGGTCACAAATTATTCGCGATTTGTTAGAATACTCTACGTGCTTCACTTATATCTTTTGAGCTAGGCAGTTGCTCTAGTACTTCACTTATATCTTTTAGAGCACGGCGGTGGTTAAATTTTAAAGAAATAGTTGCACTCTCATGCTTGACTTATATCATTTTGAGAGTTTGATAAATACTAATGGCAAATAGCACGGGTTACGAATTTTGTCCTAATATGATAGGTATTCAAGAGGGATATAATAAAAACTTTCATGTAGATCACTGAATATGATAAGTTTGATTCCTTGCAATAGTTTTGCAATATAAAGATGGTAACATGTGGGAGGTACTAGTGAATTATTGTGGTTTAGTAAGAATATTTTTATTAAGGTTTGTGATTCCCGAAGCATGCACGTACTCTCTCATTATGCTAAGAAGTTGGAGCATGATTTATTATTGATTGTCTTCCTTATGAGTGGCGGTCGGGGATGAGCGATGGTCTTTTCCTACCAATCTATCCCCCTAGGTGCATGCGTAGTAGTACTTTGCTTCGAGGGCTAATTAACTTTTGCAATAAGTATGTGAGTTCTTTATGACTAATGTGAGTCCATGGATTATACACACTCTCACCTTTTCGCAATTTGCTAGCCTCTTCGGTACCGTGCATTGCCATTTCTCACCTCGAGATGTGGTGCAAACTTCGCCGGTGCATCCAAACCCCATGATATGATATGCTCTATCACACATAAGCCTCCTTATATCTTCCTCAAAACAGCCACCATACCTACCTGCTATGCCATTTACATAGCCATTCCGAGATATATTGCCATGCAACTTCCACCGTTTTGTTTTTATGACACACATCATCATTGTCATATTGCTTTGCATGATCATATAGCTGACATAGTATTTGTGGCTCAGCCACCATTCATCATTTTTTATACATGTTACGCTAGATCATTGCACATCCCGGTACACCGCCAGAGGCATTCATATAGAGTCATATTTTGTTCTAGTATCGAGTTGTAATTTTGAGTTCTAAGTATATAGAAGTGTGACGATCATTATTATTCATTATTAGAGCATTGTCCCAAGTGAGGAAAGGATGATGGAGACTATGATTCCCCCCCACAATCGGGATGAGGAACTGGACGAAATAAAAAAAGAGTCCAAAAAGAGCCTAACAAAAAATAGAACAAAAGAAAAAAAAGAAAAAAAGAGAGAAAAAGAGAGAAGGGGCAATGTTACTATCCTTTCCACACTTGTGCTTCAAAGTAGCACCATGTTTTTCATATAGGGAGTCTCCTATGCTTTCATTTTCATATACCTAGTGGGAATTTTTTATCATAGAACTTGGCTTGTATATTCCAATGATGGGCTTCCTCAAATGCCCCAGCTTCATGAGCAAGCAAGTTGGATGCACACCCACTTAGTTTTATTTTTGAGCTTTCATACACTTAGAGCTCTTAGTGCATCAGTTGCATGGCAATCCCTACACCTTGCATTGGCATCAATTGATAGGCATCTCCATAGCCCGTTGATTAGCCTCATCGATGTGAGTCTTTCTCCGTTTTTGTCTTATCCATATTATCTCTATCACCGTACTCAATTCCACCCATAGTGCTATATCCATGCCTTGCGCTCATGTATTTCGTGGGGGTTGAAAAAGCTGAAGCGCGTTAAAAAGTATTAACTTATTGCTCGTCTTGTCATTGGGGTCGTGCATGATAAATACTTTGTGTTAAGAAGATGGAGCATGACAAGACTATATGATTTTGTAGGGACAACGTTCTTTAGCATTGATATTTTGAAAGGCATGATTCTCTGTTGGTATGCGTGAGTATTGATGTTTTTATATCAAATTATAAACTATCGCCTTGAATCATTCGGATCTTAATATTCATGCCACAAAAGATATTACATGATGAATATGATAGGTAGCATTCCACACCAAAAATTCTATTTTTGTCATTTACCTACTAGAGGACGAGCAGGAATTAAGTTTGGGGATGCTGATACGTCTCCAACGTATGTATATTTTTTGTTTGTTCCTGATACGTGTCCAACGTATCTATAATTTTTGATTGTTCCATGCTATTATATTATCTGTTTTGGATGTTTAATGGGCTTTACTAAGCACTTTTATATTATTTTTGGGACTAACCTATTAACCGAAGGCCCAGTGCAAATTGTTTTTTTTGCCTATTTCAGTATTTCGCAGAAAAGGAATATCAAACGGAATGAAACCTTTGGGAGAGTTATTTTTGGAACAAACGTGATCCAGGGGACTTGGAGTGGACGTCAAGAAAGAAGCGAGGAGGCCACGAGGCAGGGAGGCGCGCCTGCCCCCTGGGCGCGTCCCCCACCCTCGTGGGCCCCTCACAGCTCCACCGACCTACTTCTTCCTCCTATATATATATATCCATATACCCCAAAAACATCCAGGAGCACCACAAAATCCTATTTCCACCGCTGCAAACTTCTGTACCCGTGAGATCCCATCTTGGGGCCTTTTTCGGCGCTCCACCGGAGGGGGAATCGATCACGGAGGGCTTCTACATCAACACCATAGCCTCTTCGATGATGTGTGAGTAGTTTACCTCAAACCTTCGGGTCCATAGTTATTAGCTAGATGGCTTCTTCTCTCCCTTTGGATCTCAATACAAAGTTCTCCTCGATCTTCTTGGAGATCTATTCGATGTAATTCTTTTTGCGGTGTGTTTGTCGAGATCCGATGAATTGTGGGTTTATGATCAAGATTATCTATGAACAATATTTGAATCTCCTCTGAATTCTTTTATGTATGATTTGTTATCTTTGCAAGTCTCTTCGAATTATCAGTTTGGTTTGGCCTACTAGATTGATCTTTCTTGCAATGGGAGAAGTGCTTAGCTTTGGGTTCAATCTTGCGGTGTCCTTTCCCAGTGACAGCAGGGGCAGCAAGGCACGCATTGTATTGTTGCCATCGAGGATAAAAAGATGGGGTTTATATCATATTGCTTGAGTTTATCCCTCTACATCATGTCATCTTGCCTAATGCGTTACTTTGTTCTTATGAAATTAATACTCTAGATGCATGCTGGATAGCGGTCGATGTGTGGAGTAATAGTAGTAGATGCAGAATCGTTCTGGTCTACTTGTTGCAGACGTGATGCCTATATACATGATCATGCATAGATATTCTCATAATTATGCACTTTTCTATCAATTGCTCGACAGTAATTTGTTCACCCACCGTAATACTTATGCTATCTTGAGAGAAGCCACTAGTGAAACCTATGGCCCCCGTGTCTATTTTCCATCATATAAGTTTCCAATCTATTTTACATTGCAATCTTTACTTTCAATCTATATCATAAAAAATACCAAAAATATTTATCTTATTATCTCTATCAGATCTCACTTTTGCAAGTGGCTGTGAAGGGATTGACAACCCCTTTATCGCGTTGGTTGCAAGGTTCTTATTTGTTTGTGTAGGAACGAGGCGACTTGCGTGTAGTCTCCTACTGGATTGATACCTTGGTTCTCAAAAACTGAGGGAAATACTTACGCTACTTTGCGGCATCACCCTTTCCTCTTCAAGGGAAAACCAACGCAGTGCTCAAGAGGTAGCAGTTCCATGCTATTATAGTAATAATTTTTGATGTTTATTATGCAATCATATATCATTTTTTGGGACTAACCTATTAACCAAGTGCCCAGTGCCAGTTGCTGTTTTTTTGCTTGTTTTTGGCTTTCAGAAAATCAGTACCAAACGGAGTCCAAATGCTATGAAACTTTTGATGATTTTTTCTGGACCAGAAGGGACCCTAGAAGCTTCGGGAGAAGACCTGAAGTGCCACGAGGTAGCGACAGCCTGCCGACACACCCCTAGGCTTGTGGGTCCCTCGTGGCACCTCTTGACCTAATTCTAGCTCTATAAATTCCCAAATATCCCCAATATATCAGAGGACCACCCAAAATACTTTTTCTGCTACCACAAGTTCCTATTCTTCAGAGATCCCATCTGGAGACCTTTTTTAGAACTCTGCCAAAGGGGGAATCGACCATGGAGGGCCTCTACATCAACCTTGCTGCCCTTCCAATGATGTGTGAGTAGTTTACCACAGACCTACGGGTCCATATCTAGTAGCTAGATGGCTTCTTCTCTCTCTCTCTCTCTCTTCGATCTTCAACTTGAATACAATGTTCTCCTCAATGTTCTTGGAGATCTATTCGATGCAAGCCTTTTTGATCCGACGAATTATGGGTTTATGATCAGATTATCCATGAATATTATGTGAGTCTTCTTTGAACTATTTTATGCATGACTGTTATAGCTTTGTATTTCTCTCCAATCTATCTATTTGGTTTGGCCAACTAGGTTGATTTATCTTGCAATGGGAGAGGTGCTTTGTGATGGGTTCAATCTTGCGTTGCTCAATTCCAGTGATGGAAAGGGACATGACACATACTTGTATCATTGCCATTAAGGATAAAAATATGGGGTTTGTTCATATTAATTGGGTTTACTTTGTCTACATCATGGCATCTTGCTTAAGGCGTTACTTCATTCTTTATGAACTTAATACTCTAGATGCATGCTGGATAGCGTCAATGTGTGAAGTAATAGTAGTAGATGTAGGCAGGAGTCGTTCTACTTGTCTCAGACGTGATGCCTATATACATGATCATTGCCTTGGATATCGTCATAACTATGCACTTTTCTATCAATTGCCCAACAGTAATTTATTTACCCACCATATGCTATGTTCAAGAGAGAAGCCTCTAGTGAAAACTATTCCCCTAGGGTCTATTTTTATCATATATTAAAATCCCAAAATACTTTGCTGCACTTTCTTTTTCTTTTCTTTTCTTTTCTTTTATTTTGTGTTTCTGTTTATCTATCTAACACTACGAGATTTAATCCTTGCAATTAACCGCCAAGGGATTGCGTTGGGTGCAAGTATTTGTTATTTTGTGTGTAGGCGCTGTTCACGAGGTATTTTGTGGTTCTCCTATTGGATTGATAAGCTTGGTTCTTAACTGAGGAAATACTTATCTCTACTATACTGCATCATCCTCTCCTCTTCGAGGAAATCCCAACACAGCTCACAAGTAGCAGTGAATGGAGGGCTCCACCCACGAAGAGTCCACAAAGAAGCAACCTTGTCTATTCCATCATGGCTTATGCCCACGAAGGACTAGCCTCAGTCTGGCAGATCTTCTTGAAGTAGGCAATCTCCTTGCCCTTACAAACTCCTTGGTTCAACTCCACAATCTTTCGGAGGCTCCCAAGTGACACCTAACCAATCAAGGAGACACCACTCTACAAAAGGTAATAGATGTGTAGTTGATGATGAAATCCTTGCTCTTGTGCTTCAAATGATAGACTCCCCAACACTCAATCACTCTCTCGCAGATTTGGCTATGGTAGGAGAAGGATTTGAGTGGAAATCAATTTGGGGAAGGCTAGAAATCAAGGTTCAAATGGTAGGATTGGAATCTCTTGATCTCAACACATGAGTAGGTGGCTCTCTCTCAGAAAATGAGTAGTAGAAGTGAAGTTTTTGTTCTGATGTCTCTCTGTGAGGGTAAGTGGGTGTGGAGGGGTATATATATGGTTCGCCCAAAAATTCAACCGTTACAACCTTTTGACCCAACTCAGTGACACCAGAGTGAATTCTCGGTGAGATCGACCTGTGTAAAAGATTCGAACATTGGAGGTCTCGGTGAGACCAAAGTAGAATATCGGAGCGACCGAAGTGCAATGGCTAGCGCAAGATCTCATTTCGGTAATTCCGATCGTTTCATCTTGGTAATTCCTAAATAAAGCAAGTTCATCATGGAAACTTGGTCACGCAATCTCGGTGGGACCGAGATCCATATCGGTAGAATCAAAATGTTAGGGTTTGGATCTAGCAGTGTATGTGATCAACTTGGTGAGTCCGGGAGTGGGAATTTTGGTGGGACCGAGATGATACTTTAGGGTTTGGACATATGTGATGTGGTGTATGTGGTTGAGGGTTTTGGTGCAATATCACTAAGCACTTGAGCAAGAAAGTCATCATCAGTACCTGACCCCCTTTTAATAGTATTGGCTTTCCTATAGGACTCAGAGTCTCTGGACGTGCTCAGATGTCTAGAAGGGTCTCTGAACGATGTAGATGAAGATGATGGTGTCGGATCATGGGTTCCGGCAAAACCCTTAACGTTCAAACTCTGGGGTGCGCACGAAGATTTCCCCCTACCGATCCACGTCCTAGCTTTGCTAAGATCTCAAGGTCTAACTCGACAAACTCGCAACACAAAGAACACAAGATTTATACTGGTTCGGGCCACCGTTGTGTGTAATACCCTACTCTAGTGTGTGGTGGTGGATTTCCTCTCGGGCTGAGGATGAACAGTTACAAGGGGAAGAACAGCCTCCTAAGGTTGAGGAGTTCTTGTGCTCTGCGTGTGGGTGAGGATTGGCTCAAGATCAGATGCCTGAGGCTTCGTTGCCTCCTACTATGGTGGCTAGTCCTATTTATAGAGGCCCTGGTCCTCTTCCCAAATATTGAGCGGGAAGGGAGCCAACAACGACCAATTTGAAAGGGGACAGCTAGTACATCTTATCCTGACAAAAGTAGTCTTCGCATGCCAAAGGCTCTGGTGGTGACGCCGCCTTGGGCTCCATGGTGACCTCCGTCTTGCCGTCCTGCTGGTCTTGGTCTGGTTGCATTGATATGGAAACCTTTGCTTGACGCCTCGGTACTCCACACCTGCGCTTGCCTCCTTAGCACCAAAGAGGAAACAAGGACACTGTCGGGCTGGCGCCCGCCTGGCGCCCGCCTGGTCTCGGTCGTCATGGCTCACGTCACTAGAACCTCGCAAGGTTTGCCTTGCCTTGACTCTCCACCCCTCGCGAGCCAACCTAGTGAGGCCGCTCCTGAGGAGGTCTTGTGTCGTCCGCCTCGCGAGGCTTGGCCCCTCGCGAGGGTCTTGAATGCTTGTTGCTGAAGATGGGCCATACGGGCCCGCTTGCAGAGCCACGCCGTGGGCCGCGGGCAGGCAAGTCTGGGGACCCCCGTTCCCAGAACACCGACAGTAGCCCCCGGGCCCAAGGCACGCTCGGGCTTGGCTTCGAGGCGAAGCCAGAGGTCAAGTGCGGAGCGCCGCGGGCCCCAATAGCCTGCAGCCTTGGTCGACGCATGGCGGTTGATTGGACATGGGCATCTCCACTTCCCCACGCTGCCTTGGCAACTGCCCGACTGTCAAAAGGCTGGCGCAGACAGCGCTTGCCTTCATTGCTTCCTTTCGCCTTGCTCAGATCCCCTTTCTTGCGCCCTGCCTCCGAAATCCCCATATCTGCTTCCATCCTCCACCGCATCAGCGACCTATGGCGCCGTGCAAGGTCAAGCCCTCCTCGTCGCCGGCTTGGTACGAACCAGCTCTCGACGCGCCCGGAGCAAAGCTACAACTAATTTGGACGGGGTTGGCGCCGGCCTCCCGTGGCCTACTGTTGATGATGGCGTCGGCCGCGGGAGCGTGTAGTTAGGATTCCCGAAGTTTTTGTCTTTTGTTCCCTGTGAGGAATCGAGGAGTACCCCGTGGGGGCATGTAAAGGGTATTTAATGTCTTTTGTTGATATCATCCTTGTTATGAAAATTTGTGGGCGCAAGTCCTGCTTCAGCTCGGTCTCCCCTTTCCGACCTCGTGATGACTTGGTGCTCTACGCTGACAGGTCCCGGTCCCCAGGCAGGCTTCAGCCGTCGCTGGTATGCCAGGTCGCGTGCCATGGTCAAGGCCAGGAGGTGAGCGGCCCGAGGTCCAGTAAGAGCTCCTGAGGCGCGATGCTCAGGAGGTCCCCTTTAGCGCTCAAGCAGCCATGGTAAGGTAAGAAAGGGAGGCGACGTTGCCGCAACAGGGCTGCAGCAAGCATGACCCCTAGGCTCCAACAATTAGCCGATCTGAGCGCGAGACTTATCTTGGCGGTCCAAGGTCGATTCCTCGCGATGCGCCATGTTCATGCGTAGCTAGGTCAGGTCCATGCGAGCCTCCCCCTCTTCTCCATGCTCTCCTTCATGCTCTGCGTCCTCAGGTCCCGGCCCTTGAGCGAGCTCAGCCGCCGCTGGTATGCCAGGTCGCGTGCCGTGGTCAAGGCCATGGGGTGAGGGCTGGAGAGCCAGTAGGAGCTCCTAAGTTGCGATGCTCAGGAGCCCCCTTTTAACGTGCAAGCGGATTGCAAGGGAGAAGAGGGAGCTCGCGGTGCCGCCTGCTGTCATTCTCATGAGATTCCTGCAAGCCGGCACAAGGAGAAAGACATTTTGCCATTATGGTTGCCGGTCCGCCGCTGGTTGCTTCGCGAGGAGACGAAGGCACTGAGGGCCTGGTGAGGTGACGTGCACGGGGCGTGCCGCGAGCTAGAGCTCGACTGCTCAGATTTGTCGACGTTGCAGGGACGGACCCGTGCGCAAGCGCCGTGCTAGCGTGAGTAGCCCCCGTGGGAGGTGAGAGTCAAACAGGTGATAGTCATAGATAGATTAAGCATGGAAAGCAAGCTAGCTCAGGTAAATGCAGGAAGGATACATGCCACTGGGTCAGGCCCGAGCGGCTTAGGGATGGTGCAACCCGAGGGGCGCCCCGAACAAGGTAAGCTAAAGGCATGAAAAAGGGATGCATGCCACAGGGACGGACCCACGTGACCTGGGAATGATGCAGTCCGAGGGGCGCTCCCAGCTAAATAAACTTGGAAAGTGTCACCTGGTTCTGTTGATGAAGGGATGTTGGGGCAGCTGAAGGTACGCGGCGAAGGGGTCGCTCCTTGCGAGCCACCGGGGCCCTGAGCCTCGGGAGGCTCTGGGGGTCCAGGCGGTTCCTTGAGGACCGTCTCCATCTCCGTCAGGACGGCGTGGTGCCTGGCCTCCTGAGTTGCCAGGATGCGCCGCAAGTTGCACTGATAGGTGGACGCCACACTCGGCAGGCTGAAGGGCATGCGAACGTAGCTGTGCGGCGAACCTTCGCGGCGTCCTACGCGCGAAGGCCAGAAGAGCTCCTGAGATGCGGCCCTGTTGAGCCCTGGGACCTCGATGCAGACACGCAACCCGGCATTCTCGCCTGGATGGGGAGCTGCGCCTGGTGAGCGGCGGTCGCCGCGCATGGCCCACGCGTCTTGCAGTTCCTGAGTGGTCCTGGTGATGAACTCCTGAGCGGTGGGCGCTCCTCGCCCTGTGTTCTCCTAAGGGAAACGTGCCGTGAAGCACGCCTCCAAGTGGTGCCCAAGCACCTCCCTCATGATGTTGGCAAGGTCTGAGGCCCTCCAGAAGAGAGCCCTCAAGCCCTGCACGAGAAGGACGCCGGGCGCGCCTTCCTATGCGATGGAGGGAGGCGTCCCAGGCGCGGGCGCTGACCCTGACGAGGTTCCGCTCGCGACGCCACCCTCCAGAGGTCCTGCACGGTGTAGCTGCTTCTTCTTCTAGGGGGTGGCCTCAGGAGGGCACTCGCCCTTGCTGTCGGGGTCGTCGATTGCTGCAGCTTGAAGGCACGCTCGAGGGAGCACACCATGTCTCTTTCTTCGCACGGGACTGTGATGATTCCGCCGCTTCCTGGCATCTTGAGGACATTGTAGCCGTGATGGGTCACCGCCATGAACTTGGCCAGGGCTGGATACCCGAGGATGACATTGTACGGCAGACGGGTGTGCGCGACGTCGAAGTCGATGAGCTTGGTGCGGTAGTTATTGCGTTCTCCGAAGGTGACAGGGAGGCGGACCCACCCTATCGGGGTAGTGGAGCCGTCGGTCACTCCTGAGAAAGGCTTGGTGGGCTGAAGCTGGTCATACGGCACTTGAAGGTTGTCGAACGTATCGACGGATAGGACGTTGAGCCCTGCGCCGCCGTCGATGAGGGTCTTGGTGACTTGCACATTGCTGATGACTGGGGAACAAAGCATTGGGAGGGCGCCAGCGGTAGCCGCGCACTTGAGCTGATCTGCCGAGCTGAACGTGATGGCGCACTTGGACCATCTGAGCGGGCGCGTGGCTTCGAGCTTGGGGAGGACTGCATTCACTTCATGAGCAAACTGTTTGAAGATACGCTGTGAGGCTGGGGCCTGAGCTCCGCCCAAGATGCAGGCGAAAGCACGCGGCTCCTGGAAGCCCCCAGCCCCGTTGTCTTGATGGTGGTCGTCATTCCTTCTTGGTGGTGGCGGTAGTGGAGGAAGACCGGCGTTGCCCTGAGGACGATCCTCACGAGGCTGGTCCCTCCAGGCACCCTCACGAGGCTGATCCTACCAGCGGTCCTCACGAGGCCGGTCGCGCCACTCCTGGCGCGGGCCACGGTCATCCCAGCGTCCGCCACCACGTCCTCCTCCTCGGCCGTAACCCCGGTCGTTGCGCTCGGGGCGTCGACCGAAGCGTCCTTCTCGAATGGCTCTGAGATCTTGACAATCGGTGGTGTTGTGGCTATGCAGGTTATGGAAGGCGCAGAACGGTCAGCTGCTCTTGGATGACTCAGGTTGGTCTCTGCCGCGCTTGGTGTTTGGCTCCGCCACGAGCACGGCTGCTCCCTTGCGCTTCACGTCCTTGGCCTTGGCTTTCTTCTCCTCCGGGTCCACAGCAGGGAGCTCGAGGAGGGAGAGGCGCCCCTCCTCAGCTCTTGCGCACTTGGTCGCCAGGTTGAACAGCTCCAGGGACATGCAGAGCTCCTCGTGGATGGCGAGCTCCTCCTTCATCTTGACGTCACGGACGCCATCAGAGAACGCGGAGATGATGGCCTCGTCCGTCACCTTGGGGATCTTGAGGCGAACGTTGTTGAAGTGCTGGATGTACTTCTGGAGGGTCTCTCCTGGTTGTTGCTTGACGCGGCGTAGGTCACCCACGGCAGGAGGGCGGTCGCGAATGCCCTGGAAGTTGGCGACGAAGCGGTTGCGCATCTCGTCCCAGGAGGAGATCGAGCCTGGAGGCAGGTTGAGGAGCCAGGAGCGGGCACCATCTTTGAGAGCCATGGGGAACCAGTTCGCCATGACTCTCTCATCGCCGTTGGCCGCTGTCGGTGTCAAAACCGGCGGAACGCGGGTAGGGGGTCCCGAACTGTGCGTCTAAGGCGGATGGTAACAGGAGGCGGGGGACACAATGTTTACCCAGGTTCGGGCCCTCTCGATGGAGGTATTACCCTACTTCCTGCTTGATTGATCTTGATGATATGAGTATTACAAGAGTTGATCTACCACGAGATCGTAGAGGCTAAACCCTAGAAGCTAGCCTATGATTATGATTGTTGTTGTCCTACGGACTAAACCCTCTGGTTTATATAGACACCGGAAGGGGCTAGGGTTACACAGAGTCGGTTACAAGGGAGGAGATCTACATATCCAAATTGGCAAGCTTGCCTTCCACGCAAAGGAGAGTCCCACCCGGACACGTGACGAAGTCTTCAATCTTGTATCTTCATAGTCCAACAGTCCGGCCAAAGTATATAGTCCGGCTGTCCGAGGACCCCCTAATCCAGGACTCCCTCAGTAGCCCCTGAAGCAGGCTTCAATGACGATGAGTCCGGCGCGCAGATTGTCTTCGGCATTGCAAGGCGGGTTCCTCCTCCGAATACTCCATAGAAGATTTTGAACACAAGGATCGTGTCCGGCTCTGCAAAAAAATTCCACATACCACCATAGAGAGTATGATATTCCACAAATCTAATCTGCTGACAACTTTTCATAACGTGACATCCGGCTGTGGTCTGGTCATTACGAACCGTTTTCCCAGCCTGCTGCTGCGCGCATTGCGAGGCAGTTTTCTTGGCACGTCTTGTCGAAGCAGAGATCATGTCCCCTTATCACGGGATTCTCATCAATACGGGTGTGGGTAACCCAATCATGCTTGCTAGTATGACTCCTCGATTTTAGGCAAGTTCCAAACAGCCACGCGGAGGACGCTTGATATTCACCCTCCTTATAAAGGGGCCTGTCCTTTTCTTCTCGCGCTCGATCCTTTCCTTCCCCCACCTCGAATTCCAACACCCAAGGCTCAGGCTAAGCGCTTCGGACCTTCAATCATGTTCGGATCCAACCTTCAAGGCCGGTGGATGGCCTCCTCTGTCACAGAGGAGGACATCAAGAAGCTCAGAGAAGCCAGGTATCTGACCGCCAAAATCTCGCATAGGCTGCCTGCTCAAGGGCAGGTCATCCCCACTCCCGAACCCAATGAGAGTGTCGTATTTGTTTCCCACTTCCTCCGAGGGCTAGGCTTTAGTCTTGATCCCTTTGTTAGAGGGCTTATGTTCTATTACGGGCTCGATTTCCATGATCTAGCTCCAGATTCCATCCTTCACAGCTCGTCGTTTATCGTCGTGTGTGAGGCCTTCCTCCGCATCACCCCACACTTCGGCTTATGGCTTAAGACCTTCAATGTGAAGCCGAAGATGATCGATGGGCGACACGCAGAATGCGGAGGTGCCATAATAAGCAAAAGCGCCGATGCTCCATGGCCAAAGGGTTCCTTCCCGAAGATGTCCAACTTATGGCAGCGGTAGTGGTTTTACATCACAACTCCCCAAAGTACTAAGTGGGTAGCTGCCCCGCCTTCCGTTCGGGCCCCCCGCCACAACTGGCGTCATGGGTCAACAAGGGGCTGGACTGGGGGCCAGTTAATGACGTGCCGACATTGCAGAGTCGCATCCGAGATCTCCTCAAGAGAGATGTCAGCCTTGTCAAGGTAATGCAAGTCATGCTAGTTCGTCGGGTCCTGCCATGCCAACGTCGACCTCTCCGTATGTGGGAGTTCAACAGGGAAGGACCGTGAACTATTCAGCAATTCTTCGGCATGACGCTCGAAGAGATGTATGGATTGTTCTTCGGATCACGAATAAAGTGTCCGGACACCACCGAGGATGTGGGTCTAAACTACAATTGTCCAGATACCCACGTAAGTAATTCTGCGGTCGAACACGCTATCTTTTCATTTGTCACAACATCATTCTGAAAAAAATCGCTCTTGGCCAGGACTGGATAAGAAAGGCGAAGATGATCAGGTGTTCGGCCCCCCTTCCCGAAGGCTCATCGGATCCTGTACTAGCCAGGATGCTTGAGCACGCACCTTATCAAGTGCCATCAGGGGAAGATAAAGGGAGGAATAAAGAAGCCGAAAGCGGGCCTCACACATTACTCATCCAAACTGGGGGAATTAGTGTCTCCGCGAAGGAGGATAATCGGGGAGAAGAATCTAAAATTCCCTCTCCCCAAGGAAGGAAAAGGACCGCCTCTGAAGACATAGAAACGAGGGATGAAACCTTCGTCAGGGGGCCCTGCCCTGGAGGGCGTCCTTACCGCACAGTGCCCGCAAGGGGGTCAGCCCTCCACCGAGCTGTAAGTGAACAAGAGTACTTTTGGTAGATATATCCTGCTTTATCTCCGAGGACAATAACCGAGACGTATGTCTTGCAGTCCGGATTGTAGCCCTTCTCAACAGAGTTCGTCTTCGGGGGATCTTCTTTCGGAGATGATGGAGAGCGAAACGCCTCCCCCTGTCTCCCCGCCTCATGGGGCGGACGACCCTGAGGTGTCGTCACGGAGGATTTCTCCTGATCCGCCAAGGCCAGAAGGTAACCCTTCGGCCACCCGAAGTCTGGAGTATTCAGCTCCTAAGGAGAGCAACAGAAAGAGTCCGGGACTGTCCGGTGCACAACCAGGCGCACTGATGGGTCTTCTGGAGCAAGAGGCTATCTCAGCGGCGCATCATTCTTTAATGGGTACGGTGGTTGAGAGGATTTCATCCGCCAAAAGTGGGTTGCATGAAGCTTTTACGAGTCTGCTAAGAGGCTTTGAGGTACGCAAAGTAATATATATATTTTTTGACGGTACCGCACACGCTAGGTGTGCCCTATACAGATAGTAGCCCCTGAGACTCTGGTTGCTGTCCAGAGGCGACAAACAGAGGATCATAGTCCGAGGTAATGATCATGCTGCTTTCGTGTGCAGGCGGCTGAGGGTCCGGTGGCTGGCCGGACTACTGAGTTTGCCGAACTGAGGCGACAGCTTGACGCAGCAGATGCCGACATCACGCTTCTGAACAAGCGGCTTGACAAGGCACGGGGTATGTATTTTCGGGTGGTCAACGGATATTAAGAGGAGCATGATGCTAGTATCTATAATATGCTGTGACTGCAGATGGAGCTGCCGCCGTGGAGACCCTTCGGGCGGAGCTTGCCCAAGCCAAGGAACAAGCCAGGAGAAGTGATGCGGCCGCCCTAAAGGCGGTCGAAGAGTTAAGAGCCGAACAGGCTGCTCATCGCCCGAGCGAAGATAAAATGGCCAAGATGGCTGTTGAGCTGAAAGATGCCGCCGGCCGGTATGAGCTTCTTGAAAAGAAAAGCCAAGCGAAAGCGACGGACCTGAAGAAAGCCATGGAAGCAGCCAAGGAAACCCGCTCTAAAATTAGAGCGGCGAAGGAGGAGCTCCGTCAAGCCGGAGATATCGTGGCTGGGAAGCCCTTTTTGTTGTGGATGAAGTTCGGAGATCCGAAGTATGCCCCTCTAGATCAATTATGGAGTGCCGCAGATGCGTACTTGGACTTGGCAACGAGTGCTACTGATGCGACTGAGTTTTTCAAAGATCAGATAGATCATGAAGTGGAAAAGTTGTTCTGGTCGCAGTTCAGTGCTCCAACGCGTCCGCTGCTGTTAAATGAACAAATGGTCGAGTGGGCTGAGCTCCATAGGTTGTCCGGACTTGCCATGAGGTTTGTCGTGGATCATCTTTGGCCGGAAGGACCAAGGCCGAATAGTTATTTTGGTTTAGTGCAACGATTCCTTGGTGCTGTGCCGCATATCGACGCTGTAAAGAGGTCGGCATGCATAGAGGGTGCACGAATGCCTCTTGCTCGTGTTAAGACATACTGGGCAGAGATGGAGGCCACCGCTATTGCAACCCGGGGTCCGGTCATAGGCCAGGTCTCGGCCGAGCACTATTTTGAAGAAGTCCTAGAAGGCGCTCCTTTAATAGAGGCTCAGTGCTCGAAGAGTATCATGTTCGAGTGACATGTATCCCAATTGTAAAAACGATGCTATTTGGATTATAAAGGCTGTGTTTATACTTTTGCCTGAAAGTATTATGATGCCTCCTGTGCGGCCGTTTATGTATGTATATAACCTGAAAGTTTGCAGTCGTCGGCTTCAACCCCCACACATATAATGCGGGGGTGTTCGGAAAAGCGCGTATTCACACTTGATCCAACGTCTTGGCCCATTAAGGAGGTGATAGCGTGGCGAACAAGGCAATCAGACTATATTGCTTTAACACTTTCACTTAGCCATAGGAGTTTGACGGTGGGGCTACTATATAGCCCCTGGTACTTCCGCGCTCATCCGAATACGGTGCGCGTACATACATGACCGGGAAACCGGTCCTTCGTTAATGCGGAGGAATCGCGAAGATTCCGCTGAGTCTTCGAGTGGTTGACCAGTCTCGCGCTTTATCATGACAGTCGGTTTTCGGCTTTCTCTACTGAGGTGCTCATCCAGATGAACCAGGGCACAATCGCAGCAGTTCTCCCGGTGCCACCTTAGCCGATAGAGCGGAACATAAGGTAGCAAAACACGGGAGCCGGGCAAACCCAACTATTGACCAAAGACATGATTCGGAGCTGATGCATATAAGGCCAAACTCGCGACGCCGAACACTCCCTAAGGTATTCGGACTTTACAACATATACTGGGCTGAGTAACGCCCTCGATAGTGAGCCCTGAATTTCCAGGTACGTGCATTAGTCTGACGTGACGAAATGCCAATAACGCCAGCATCCCTCTCGGTTGTGTTGAGTATCTGGAGGGTGTGAAGCAACAAGAGACAGTAAGAAAGGTTTACACAGGGTCTTAATCTAAAAAGAAACCTTTGAGCGGGGCCCTGCTGCACGTCTGCGCCTGTGTCTCCGTTGTGCCGTATCCTGGAAGGGTGTAGCACGATTATCATCTATAAAAGAGAAAAACCCAGGTGAAAGTCTTCGTGCGAAAAATTGGTTATTCTTAATAAACCATTAAAATGCAATCTAAATAGGGTCAAGCCGAACTGTAGTCCTTTTTACATGCGGGAAGCCCCTAGTACCACCTATGGGGGTATATCCATCAACCCAATCTCAGGTTTATCTAAGCTGTTACAGCTAGTTGTGCGCCGGACTTGTCTAGCCGTGTCCGCGGTCTTGATGACCAATCATTTATTCTGGTTGGAGAGGCCGTTCAGTGTTGGGCTGCTAGAGCCGCCACACATTCTTCCGCACGTAAGGAACGCTCTGTGTTTCCGCTAACTATGATGATGCCATGTGGACCGGGCATCTTAAGCTTAAGATAAGCGTAATGCGGTACTGCATTAAAACGAGCGAAGGCCGTTCTTTCGAGTAGTGCGTGATCGCCGCTTCGGAATGGAGCGATGTCGAAGGTTAATTCTTCGCTTCGGAAGTTGTCGGGAGAACTGAATACAACCTGTAGAACTAGAGAGCCCGTGCAGCGGGTCTCTGGGCCTGGTATTACTCCTTTAAAGGTAGTATTGCTTTGGCTGATTCTTGTCGGGTCTATCCCCATTTTGCGGATTGTGTCCTGATATATCAGATTAAGACTACTACCGCCGTCCATAAGGACTCGGGTGAGATGGTATCTGTCAATTATTGGGTCTAGCACCAAGGCAGCCGATCCTCCGTGCCGGATACTAGTCGGGTGATCCCTACGATCAAAAGTGATCGGGCAGGCCGACCAAGGGTTGAACTTGGGGGTGACGGGCTCCATGGCGCATACGTCTCAGAGTGCGCGTTTGCTCCTCCTCTTCATTACGTGAATCATGTTCACTGTTTTGACCTCTGGTGGGAATTTTTTCTGTCATCCAGTGTTTGGCTGGCGAGGCTCATCCTCATCTTCACTTGGTGTCTCCCTCCCCTTGCGTTCGGTGTTTAGCTTGCCGGCCTGCTTGAAGACCCAGCATTCTCTGTTGGTGTGATTTGCAGGTTTGTCAGAGGTGCCATGAATCTGACATAATCTGTCTAGAATCTTGTTTAGGCTGGACGGTCCATCTCTGCTGCCTTTAAATGGCTTTTTCCGTTGACTGGGTTGAGAGCCCCTGAATCCGGCGTTTACCGCCGTGTTGTCTGGGCTGTCTTCATTGTTTCGACGCTTGCTTTTATTGCGTCGCGGTTTTCCATTGCCATCCCTGACTTCGGATGTGCCTGGGTTGCTGGTGCCGCTACGGGCCAGCCAACTATCCTCGCCCGCGCAAAAGCAGGTCATAAGGCTTGTTAGGGCTGCCATTGTCCTCGGTTTCTCCTGGCCGAGGTGTCTAGCGAGCCATTCGTCCCGGACACTGTGTTTGAAAGCCGCTAAGGCTTCTGCATCCGGGCAGTCGACGATTTGATTCTTCTTAGTGAGGAATCTGTTCCAAAGCTTTCGGGCTGACTCTCCGGGCTGTTGAATTATATGACTTAAATCGTCTGCATCCGGAGGTCGGGCATAAGTCCCTTGAAAATTAGCCCTAAAAGCATCCTCAAGCTCTTCCCAACTTCCAATTGAGTTTTCAGGGAGGCTTTTCAGCCAGTGTCGAGCTGGTGCTTTCAACTTGAGGGGCAGGTATTTGATGGCATGGAGATCATCCCCGCGAGCCATGTGGATGTGAAGGATGAAGTCCTCAATCCAGACCCCAGGGTCAGTCGTTCCTTCGTATGCCTCTATGTTCACGGGTTTGAATCCCTCTGGAAATTCGTGATCCAGCACCTCATCGGTGAAGCATAGGGGGTGCACGGCACCCCTGTATTTGGATGTGTCATGGCATTCTGACGGTTGTAGTGTTCGGTTTTGATTCCGAGCTGTTATTCGGTCAGTATAGTCATTTGGTCGGCCATGATTATGTGCCGGAGCGCGCTTCCTAGATCCGTAGATGGACCTGGTCATACCGGCTTTTTGGTGCAAGTCCTCACGTAAATCGTGTGCTGACTTATGTGCGACATCGTTAGCCGCCCTATCAAGGCCACAGGGTGGTCGATCCGGCTGATCGGCCGTTTTATTTTTGGCTGTATGGGCTCTAAAGCCTCGTCATCGAATTCAGGCAGCAGCTTGCGCTTTGGATAGCTCTTTGTGTGGCGACTGCCACCGTACTTTTCTTTAGTGTCTAGCACTTTGTTCCATCTACTGTTGAGTGTATTTTGCGCGGCCTTAAGCCTTTGTTTCTGCTTCTTCAGACTCCTCGCGGTGGCAATAAGCCTTCTATGGAGGTTCTCTTGCTCCAAATGCCTTTCTGGGATGATGTGTGCATCGTCGTCCGGACTGTTCTCCTCTCGGGAGACAGGTTGATGAGCTTTACCCTCGGCCTCGCCGTGATCGGACAGCGGCTCCGTACTATGTTCGCCATCCGCTGGCTCATCCTGCTCTGTCGCTGGGTCCATGTGGTCATCGTTTCCTTTGGAGTCGACCGGGGTATTATTCTTTCTTGCGCTGTTATCGCTGTTTTTGCCGAGGCGGGATTTGGAGCAGCGCCTACGTCGTCGCTTTGGTTGCTTCTCGAGGGGATTATCCTTCGCTGCATCCTTCCGTTCCTCGTCATTGTTTTTTTGGGTGTATCCACCATGTATATATCGTGTGATGAAGTGGCTGTCCAGCGCCCTGTGGGCGGTGGTTCCTGTTCCTCTCCTGCATCGTCGTCCATACTGTCGATGTCTTCGGAGTCGAAATCAAGCATGTCGGTCAAATCATCAACAGTGGCTATTAAGTGGGTGGTGGGTGGGGAACGAATTTCTTCATCGTCCGCTTCCCACTCGAGCCGGACATAGTTCGGCCGAGGGTCTCCTGACAAGGAGAGAGACCTTAATGAATCTAGCACGTCGCCCAAGGGTGAGTGCAAGAAAATGTCCGTGGAGGTAAACTCCATGATCGGTGCCCAATCGGATTCGATAGGCACGGACGCAAGCGGTTCGGAGCCCGTGACCGGGGACGAATCCAAGGGTTCGACAACACAAGTCTCATAAGAGGTGAAGTCAGTATTCGGCTCTAACGCCGCTGAGTGTGCGACCTCCGTGGCGGGGTCCATCCACATGTCCTCGGATGGCACGATTTGCTCCGGATTGAGGACCGGAGTAGGCACAGGTGTGATCTCCCGAACACCGTCCGACAGCAGAGCCAAGTCGTGCTCGTCGTGATTGTGCGGCGCACCAGACATGGGCTCGAATCCGTCGAAGATCAAGTCTCCGCGGACGTCGGCAGTATAGTTTAAGCTTTCAAACCTGACCTGACGGCTAGGGGCGTAGCTCTCGATCTGCTCCAGATGGCCAAGTGAGTTGGCCCGCAGTGCGAAGCCGCCGAATATGAAGATCTGTTCGGGGAGAAAAACCTCACCCTGGATCGCATCGTTGCCAATGATCGAAGGAGCCATCAAGCCTTATGGTGACTGCACAGTGGAACTCAATGAAAGCACCAATGTCGGTGTCAAAACCGGCGGATCTTGGATAGGGGGTCCCAAACTGTGCGTCTAAGGCGGATGGTAACAGGAGGCGGGGGACACAATGTTTACCCAGGTTCGGGCCCTCTCGATGGAGGTAATACCCTACTTCCTGCTTGATTGATCTTGATGATATGAGTATCACAAGAGTTGATCTACCACGAGATCGTAGAGGCTAAACCCTAGAAGCTAGCCTATGATTATGATTGTTGTTGTCCTACGGACTAAACCCTCCGGTTTATATAGACACCGGAAGGGGCTAGGGTTACACAAAGTCGGTTACAAGGGAGGAGATCTACATATCTGAATTGCCAAGCTTGCCTTCCACGCAATGGAGAGTCCCACCCGGACACGGGACGAAGTCTTCAATCTCGTATCTTCATAGTCCAAAAGTCCGACCAAAGTATATAGTATGGCTGTCCGAGGACCCCCTAATCTAGGACTCCCTCAGCCGCCTCGATGCTCAGCTCGTAGAGCCGCAGGAACTCCACGGGGTCGGGGGTGCCATCGTAGCGTGGAGGCAGATTCGGCTTGAACTTGCCCGGCCAAGCGACGCTACGCAGCTCGGGGGTGAAGGCGTGGCAGCCGGCCGTGGTCACCGGTGCCTGTCTTGGAGGTGGAGCTTGGTCTTGGCACCCGCGTGCCACCACGGCAAGCGGCGCGTGGCTCTGCTGCAGCAAGCGATCCTGACGTGGCGGTGCGGGGAGTGGTGGAGCATTTTCTTGTGGTCGAGGGACTTCTTGGCAGCTTCTCTCTTCTTGCGCGGGCGCCGGACGCGGCAGGTCGCACCGTGGGACCACGCGCCTTGGCGCCAAGACTCCGTCTTGGGGCAGAGGTGGTGGAGGCGCTCCATGGGCCACGCTGCCCGCAGCTGGTGGAGGGCGAGGCAGCGAGAGGGACGACGCATGAGAGCCCCCTGCGGCGCTGACAAGCTCGGCGATGCGGTCGAGCCAGTCCTCGTAGAGGTCGTCGATGGGGCGCTAGCGCAAGAGCTCGCGCGCCATGCACAGAGCTGCCTGCGCGTCCATGGGAGCGCGATGAGCGTGAGACGACGAACCAGCGGGAGTCAGCGATGGAGTGGCGATGCGGCCGTACCGCCGCACCGAGGGGTGCAACGAGGATGCTTGCTGCTCGTTCCCTGCTGGGCCGGTGGCGGTGTTGGCGGCAGGCGACAGAGAAGGACGGGGTGGCCCACCGACGGGAGCCGTCTGAGCAACGCGGGTGGCGAGGGCAGCCCGGCGCTCGGCGCGAGCGCGGCGTGCGTCCGCCATGGAAACGATGAAGCGACGGGACACAGAGCGACGGAAAGAAAGCTTCAGCGCACCCCTACCTGGCGCGCCAAATGTCGGATCACGGGTTCCGGCAAAACCCTTAAGGTTCAAACTCTGGGGTGCACACGTAGATTTCCCCCTACCGATCCACGTCCTATCTTTGCTAAGATATCAAGGGCTAACTCGACGAACTCGCAACACAAAGAACACAAGATTTATACCGGTTTGGGCCACCGTTGTGGTGTAATACCCTACTCTAGTGTGTGGTGGTGGATTGCCTCTCGGGCGTGGATGAACAGTTACAAGGGGAAGAACAGCCTCCTGAGGTTGAGGTGTTCTTGTGGTCTGTGTGTGGGTGAGGATTGGCTGAAGATCAGATGCCTGAGGCTTCGTTGCCTCCTACTGTGGTGGCTAGTCCTATTTATAGAGGCCCTGGTCCTCTTCCCAAATATTGAGCGGGAAGGGAGCCAACAATGGCGAATTTGAAAGGGGACAAGTAGTACAGCTCATCGTGACAAAAGTAGTCTTCGTCTGCCAAAGGCTCTGGTGGTGACGCCGCCTTGGGCTCCATGGTGACCTCCGTCTTGCCGTCCAGCTGGTCTTGGTCTCGTTGCACTGATATGGAAACCTTTGCTTGACGCCTCGGTAATCCGCGCCTGCGCTTGCCTCCTTAGCACCAAAGAGGAAACAAGGACACTGCGCAGGCTGGCGCCCGCCTGGTCTCGGTCGTCATGGCTCATGTCACTAGAACCTCGCGAGGTTTGCCTTGCCTTGATCTCTCCGCCCCTCGCGAGCCAACCTGGTGAGGCCGCTCCTGAGGAGGTCTTGTGTCGTCCACGAGGCTTGGCCCCTCGCGAGGGTCTTGAATGCTTGTTGGTGAAGATGGGCCGTATGGGCCCGCTTGCAGAGCCATGCCGTGGGCCACATGCAGGCAAGTATGGGGACCCCCGTTCCCAGAACGCCGATAGATGGCACAGGTTGGTTGAGGCGTGATAACACACAAGTATAGGGGATCGCAACAGTTTTTGAGGGTAGAGTATTCAACCAAAATTTATTGATTCGACACAAGGGGAACCAAAGAATATTCTCAAGTATTAGCAGTTGAGTTGTCAATTCAACCACACCTGGAAAACTTAATATCTGTAGCAAAGTATTTAGTAGAAAAGTAGTATGGAAGTAATAGTAACGGTGGCAAAGGTAACAGTAGCAGTTTTGTAGTAATTGTAACAGTGGCAACGGAAACGTAACTAAGCAAAGATCAATATGTGAAAAGCTCGTAGGCATTGGATCAGTGATGGATAGTTATGTCGGATGCGATTCCTCATGCAACAGTTATAACATATGATGACACAGAACTAGCTCCAGTTCATCAATGTAATGTAGGCATGTATTCCGAATATAGTCATACGTGCTTATGGAAAAGAACTTGCATGACATCTTTTGTCTTGCCCTCTCGTGGCAGCGGGGTCCTATTGGAAACTAAGGGATATTAAGGCCTCCTTTTAATAGAGTACCAGACCAAAGCATTAAAACTTAGTGAATACATGAACTCCTCAAACTACAGTCATCACCGGGAGTGGTCCCGATTATTGTCACCTCGGGGTTACCGGATCATAACACATAGTAGGTGACTATTGATTTGCAAGATAGGATCAAGAACTCACATATATTCATGAAAACATAATAGGTTCAGATCTGAAATCATGGCACTCGGGCCCTAGTGACAGGCATTAAACATAGCAAAGTCATAGCAACATCAATCTTAGAACATAATGGATACTAGGGATCAAACCCTAACAAAACTAACTCGATTACATGATAAATCTCATCCAACCCATCACTGACCAGCAAGCCTACGATGGAATTACTCACGCATGGCGGTGATCATCATGAAATTGGTGATGGAGGAAGGTTGATGATGACGACGGCGACGGATTCCCCCTCTCCGGAGCCCCGAACGGACTCCAGATCAGCCCTCCCGAGAGAGATTAGGGCTTGGCGGCGGATCTATATCGTAAAACGCGATGAATCCTTCTCTCCGTTTTTTCTCCCCGAACGTGAATATATAGAGTTGGAGTTGAGGTCGGTGGAGCCTCAGGGGGCCCACGAGGCAGGGGGCGCGCCCTCCACCCTCGTGGACAGGGTGTGGGCCCCCTGGTGTTGATTCTTTTGCCAGTATTTTTTATTTATTCCAAAATTATTCTCCATGAAGTTTCAGGTCATCCCGAGAACTTTTATTTCTGCACAAAAATAACACCATGGCAATTCTGCTGAAAACAGCGTCAGTCCGGGTTAGTTCTATTCAAAGCATGCAAGTTAGAGTCCAAAACAAGGGCAAAAGTGTTTGGAAAAGTATATACGTTGGAGACGTATCAACTCCCCCAAGCTTAAACCTTTGCTTGTCCTCAAGCAATTCAGTTGACAAACTAAAAGTGATAAAGAAAAACTTTTACAAACTCTATTTGCTATTGTTGTTGCAAATATGTAAAGCCAGCATTAAAGTTTTCAGCAAAGATCATGAACTAACCATATTCACAATAACATTTAGGTCTCATGTTTATTCATATCAATGGCATAATCAACTAGCGAGCAATAATAATAAATCTCGGATGACAACACTTTCTCAAAACAATCATAATATGATATAACAAGATGGTATCTCGCTAGCCCTTTTTGAGACCGCAAAACATAAATGCAGAGCACCTCTGAAGATCTAGGACTGACTAGACATTGTAATTCATGGTAAAAGAGATCCAGTCATACTCAATGTAAATTAATAATAATGCATGCAAATGACAGCGGTGCTCTCCAACTGGTGCTTTTTAATAACAGGATGATGACTCAACATAAAAGTAAATAGATAGGCCCTTCACAGAGGGAAGCATGGATTTGTAGAGGTGCCAGAGCTCGATTTTTGAAATAGAGATAAATACTATTTTGAGCGGCATACTTTCATTGTCAACATAACAACCAAGAGATCTCGATATCTTCCATGCTACACACATTATAGGCAGTTCCCAAACAGAATGGTAAAGTTTATACTCCCCCACCACTAACAAGCATCAATCCATGGCTTGCTCGAAACAACGGGTGCCTCCAACTAACAACAGTCCTGGGGGAGTTTTGTTTGCAATTATTTTGATTTGGTTTGAGCATGGGACTGGGCATCCCGGTTACCGGCCATTTTCTCGTGAGTGAGGAGCGGAGTCCACTCCACGTGAGAATAACCCACCTAGCATGGAAGATATAGATAGCCCTAGTTGATACATGAGCTATTCGAGCATACAAAATAGAATTTCATTTGAAGGTTTAGAGTTTGGCACATACAAATTTACTTGGAACGGCAGGTAGATACCGCATATAGGAAGGTATGGTGGACTCATATGTAATAACTTTGGGGTTTATGGAAGTGAATGCACAAGCAGTATTCCCGCTTAGTACAAGTGAAGGCTAGAAAAAGACTGGGAAGCGACCAACTAGAGAGCGACAACAGCCATGAACATGCATTAAAATTAATGAACACTGAGTGCAAGCATGAGTAGGATATAAATCACCATGAACATAAATATCATGGAGGCTATGTTGATTTTGTTTCAACTACATGCGTGAACATGTGCCAAGTCAAGCCACTCGAATCGTTCAAAGGAGGATACCACCCTATCATACCACATCGCAACCATTTTAATAGCATGTTGGCACACAATGTAAACCATTATAAACTCCTAGCAAATTAAGCATGGCATGAGCAAGTATAATCTCTAATTGTCATTGCAAACATGTTTCATTCATAATAGGCTGAATCAAGAACGATGAACTAATCATATTTACAAAAACAAGATAGTTCGAGTTCATACCAGCTTCTCTCATCTCAATTAGTCCATCATATATCGTCATTATTGCCTTTCACTTGCACGACCGAACGGTGTGCATAATAATAATAGTGCACGTGCATTGGACTAAGCTGGAATCTGTAGGCATTTAATACACGGGAGAAGACAAGGTAATATGGGCTCTTGGTTAAATCAACAATAATGCATATAAGAGCCACTCAACATTTTCATCATGGTCTTCTCCTCTCGACCCCCAAAGAAAAGAAAAGAAATAAAACTATTTACACAGGAGAGCTCCCAACAAGCAAAAGAAGAACGAGAAATATTTTTGGGTTTTCTTTTAATTATTACTACTACAGGCAGGGAAAGTAAACTAGCTGAAAGCTACAACTATTTTTTGGGTTTTTCTTAAGGTTTTTCAAACACACAAGAAGAAGGCTTAAAAAAGAAAATAAACTAGCATGGGATAGTACAATGAAAAAAGTATGAGCACTGACGACTGCCATGAGAGTGTGAACATGAAAGTAAAGTCGGTGAGAAATACATACTCCCCCAAGCTTAGGCTTTTGGCCTAAGTTGGTCTATGCCCATGGATCAAAGTGATCCTCTCCAGTATACTGAGGAGGATCCTCGGGGTGCCACTGGTTAGCGAGCTCTTGCGGATCCCACTGATAAATAGACTCCTGATATGGATCAAGAGATGGCTCAGGCTCAGGCTCTGGGGATCGTGTTCGCTCCCAATATGCATAAATGTCATCGGGCAGGATTATGTATGTGCCTGAATGAATGTTAAACAAAGAAGGTGCAGGCAGGGCAATAATCTGACAAGTATTTTCACTGAATACCAGGTTATAAATGAGTCTCTTCTCCTTGTCATCGCAAATAAAATCATGTGCTACCATACTTTTATAGTCTAAGAAAATAGGGGGCAGCACCTTTTCCTCTTTCTCATAGTGTCTAATAGGTATCTCAAAATATTTAGCAAGACGCGAAGCAAAGATACCTCCAAAAATGGGGCCTTTTGTACAGTTTAGACTCAACCGTTTAGCAACCATAGCGCCTAAACTGAAAGTTCTGTCATGGAGTAAAGCATGACGCAAAATGGCGAGGTTAGGAGCACTGAGGTCCCCACTGTTCACGTGACCAATTAAACATCTACTAGCAAATATTGCATAGTAACGCATAACAGGAAAATGTATACTAGTAGTTCTTGCATCTGACACTTTTCTCTTTTCCCCTACAGCAATTTCATCAATAAATTCTGCCACATCACTAAGATGTGGTTCCTCGACGCTGTCCTGAAAAGGCAACTTGCAAGCCACACAAAAATCATAGAGTGACATCTCCTTAAACTCATCATATAAATAAAAATCTACCGAAGGTGGTGATCTCCTAGCATGGAAATGAAAATTTTGCACAAAAATATTAGTGAGTAGGAGATACTGTTCGAGCTGGTCGTGGAGGAAGTCGGTGAGGCTTGCATTCTCAGCCAAGTAATAAAAATCATCATAGATTCCGGCGGCCTTCAAGAATGCATCACAAGGCAATTCGCACGGCCGAACCTCCGCAGTGCGAGGAAGATTATATTTGGGCTTCTTATTCTCCTCACTTTGCTTATCCTTTGAGCTTCGGCTCGAAGAGCCTCTCAACAATCTCTTCAACATTTTCTCCCTCTGAAAAATTTCTGAAATTTTTAGTGACTCAAAATAAAAGTGAACCAAACTCAACAAGATTGATAGCAACTACTCCCACAAGTTCCTAGAGACTATATCATGCATTAGAACTACTTGGGACCATATAAATTTGACATGCAAGCTCAAGAACAGGGTCACCTAAGCAGCAAAAATTTGCAATAAATAAAGCACTAGAACAAAAACTAATTGGACCATTGGAGGAGTCACATACCGAAGAACAATCCCCCAAAGCAGTTTTGTGAATGGAGCATTGAGCAAGGAGATCGAAAATGGCAGCAAGATGAGGTAGAACATGGGTTTGAGCTATGGGAGGATTTTTTCTGGAGGAAGAAGAAGTGTGTGGGTGCTGGAATAAGTGGAGGGGACCACGTGGGCCCCATGAGGCAGGGGGCGCGCCCTGTGCCCTCGTGGCCAGGCAGTGGCTCCCCTGGTATGTTCTCAGTGCCAGATATTCTTAATTATTCTACCAAAAATCATATTTCATTTTCGGGACATTTGGAGAACTTTTATTTTCGGGGTATTTTTTATTGCAAGGATAATTCAGAAAACGGACAGAAAATACTATTTTTGCTTTATTTAATCTAAATAACGGAAAGTAAAAGGAGGGTACAGAGAGTTGTGTTTTCTAACTTCATCCATCTCATGCTCATCAAAAGGAATCCACTAACATGGTTGATCAAGTCTTGTTAACAAACTCTTTTCGAATTGGATGAAACCGGAGAATTTTCGAATAATACTAGGTTACCTCAATGGCGATATGCACATCCCCAACAATAAGAATATCATATTTCTTCTTGACAGTAGGAAGAGGAAATTCAAAACCTCCAAAAATAATTGTTGAAATTTTTCCAATAGAATTGATACTGTGGACATGAGATTGTTTCCTCGGAAAGTGTACCGTATGCTCATTACCGTTAACATCAAAATTGACATTGCCTTTGTTGCAATCAATAACAGCCACTACAGTATTCAAAAATGCTCTACCAAGGATAATCGACATACTATCGTCCTCGGGAATATCAAGAATAACAAAGTCCGTTAAAATAGTGACGTTTGCAACCACAACAGGCACATCCTCACAAATACCGACATGTATAGCAGTTGATTTATCGGCCATTTGCAAAGATATTTCAGTAGGTGTCAACTTATTCAAATCAAGTCTACGATATGAAGAGAGAGGCATAACACTAACACCGGCTCCATGATCACATAAAGCAGTTTTAACATAGTTTCTTTTAACGGAGCATGGTATTGTTGGTACTCCTAGATCTCCTAGTTTCTTAGGTATTCCACCTTTAAAGGTATAATTAGCAATCATGGTGGAAATTTCAGCTTCTGGTATCTTTCTTTTATTTGTAACAATTTCTTTCATATACTTAGCATACGGATTCATTTTAAGCATATCAGTCAAACGCATACGCAAAAAGATAGGTCTAATCATTTCAGCAAAGCGCTCAAAATCCTCATCATCCTTTTTCTTGGATGGTTTAGGAGGGAAAGGCATGGGTTTCTGAACCCATGGTTCTCTTTCTTTACTGTGCTTCCTAGCAACAAAGTCTCTCTTATCATAACGTTGATTCTTTGATTGTGGGTTAGCAAGATCAACAGCAGGTTCAATCTCTACATCATTGTTGTTGCTAGGTTGAGCATCAACATGAACATCATCATTAATATTATCACTAGGTTCATGTTCATTACCAGATTGTGTTTCAGCATCAGAAATAGAAATATCATTGGGATTCTTAGGTCTGTCAACAACAGGTTCACTAGAAGCATGCAAAGTCCTATCATTTTTCTTTTTCTTCTTTTTAGAAGGACTAGGTGCATCAACATTAGTTCTCTGAGAATCTTGCTCAATTCTCTTAGGGTGGCCCTCAGGATACAAAGGTTCCTGAGTCATTTTACCCCCTCTAGTCATAACTCTAACAACATTATCATTTTTCTTATTATTTAATTCATTGAGCAAATCATTTTGAGCTTTAAGCACTTGTTCTACTTGAGTGGTAACCATAGAAGCATGTTTACTAATAAGTTTAAGTTCACCTTTAACTCTAGACATATAATCACTCAAGTGTTCAATCATATAAGCATTACGTTTCAATTGTCTACCAACATAAGCATTGAAGTTTTCTTGTTTAACAATAAAATTATCAAACTCATCTAAGCATTGGCTAGCAGACTTATAACGAGGAATATCACCTTCATCAAATCTATAGAGAGAATTTACCTTTACTACCTGTGTCGGGTTATCAAGACCATGTATTTCTTCAATAGGTGGTAAATTCTTAACATCTTCAGCTTTAATACCCTTTTCTTTCATAGATTTCTTTGCCTCTTGCATATCTTCAGGACTGAGAAATAGAATACCCTTTTCTTCGGAGTTGGTTTAGGAGTTGGTTCAGGAAGTGTCCAATTATTATCATTACTCAACATATTATTCAATAGCAATTCAGCTTGATCAACAGTTCTTTCCCTGAAAACACAACCAGCACAACTATCCAGGTGGTCTCTGGAAGCATCAGTTAGTCCATTATAAAAGATATCAAGTATTTCATTTTTCTTGAGAGGATGATCAGGCAAAGCATTAAGTAATCGGAGAAGCCTCCCCCAAGCTTGTGGGAGACTCTCTTCTTCAATTTGCACAAAAATGTATATTGCCCTTAAGGCAGCTTGTTTCTTATGAGCGGGGAAATATTTAGCAGAGAAGTAATAAATCATATCCTGGGGACTACGCACACAACCAGGAGTAAGAGAATTAAACCATATTTTAGCATCACCCTTTAATGAGAACGGAAATAACTTAAGGATATAGTAGTAATGAATTTTTTCCTCATGAGTAAATAGGGTGGCTATATCATTCAATTTAGTAAGATGTGCCACAACAGTTTTAGATTCATAGCCATAAAAAGGATCAGACTCAACCAAAGTAATCAACTTAGGATCGATAGAGAAATCATAATCCTTATCAGAAATACAGATAGGTGAAGTAGCAAAAGCAGGGTCATATTTCATTCTAGCATTCACAGATTTTTCTTTCAGCTTAGCTAACAGTTTCTTAAGATCATATCTATCTTTGCAACCAAAAAAGTCTCTAGCAGTTTCTTCATCCATAACATAACCCTTAGGCACATCAGGCAATTCATATCTAGGGGGAGAATTTTCATCATCACTTTCATCAATATTATCAGTTTCAATAATTTCATTCTCTCTAACCCTAGCAAATTGTTCATCAAGAAATTCACCTAATGGCATAGTATTATCAAGCATAGAAGTAGTTTCATCATAAGTATCATGCATAGCAGAAGTGGCATCATCAATAACATGCGACCTATCAGAATCAATAGCAGGTGTAGATGTCGCAAATTTACTCATAACAGAAGGTGAATCAACTGCAGAGCTAGATGCCAGTTCCTTACCTCCCATCGTAGTTGAGGGATAAATCTTGGTTTTTTCGTCTTTCAAGTTCCTCATAGTGATTAGCAGATATAATTCCCAAGTGACTCAAAGAATAGAGCTATGCTCCCCGGCAACAGCGCCAGAAAATAGTCTTGATAACCCACAAGTATAGGGGACCGCAACAGTTTTCGAGGGTAGAGTATTCAACCCAAATTTATTGATTCAACACAAGGGGAGCCAAAGAATATTCTCAAGTATTAGAAGTTGAGTTGTCAATTCAACCACACCTGGAAAACTTAATATCTGCAGCAAAGTATTTAGTAGCAAAGTAGTATGGAAGTAACGGTAACGGTGGCAAAGGTAACAATAGCAGATTTGTAGTAATTGTAACAGTGGCAACGGAAAAGTAACTAAGCAAAGACCAATATGTGAAAAGCTCGTAGGCATTGGATCAGTGATGGATAATTATGTTGGCTACGATTCCTCATGCAACAGTTATAACATAGGATGACACAGAACTAGCTCCAGTTCATCAATGTAATGTAGGCATGTATTCCGAATATAGTCATACATGCTTATGGAAAAGAACTTGCATGACATCTTTTATCCTACCCTCCCGTGGCAGCGGGGTCCTATTGGAAACTAAGGGATATTAAGGCATCCTTTTAATAGAGTACCGGACCAAAGCATTAACACTTAGTGAATACATGAACTCCTCAAACTACGGTCATCACCGGGAGTGGTCCCGATTATTGTCACTTCGGGGTTACCGGATCATAACACATAGTAGGTGACTATGCAAGATAGGATCAAGAACTCACATATATTCATGAAAACATAATAGGTTCAGATCTGAAATCATGGCACTCGGGCCCTAGTGACAAGCATTAAGCATAGCAAAGTCATAGCAACATCAATCTCATAACATAATGGATACTAGGGATCAAACCCTAACAAAACTAACTCGATTACATGATAAATCTCATCCAACCCATCACCGTTCAGCAAGCCTATGATGGAATTACTCACGCACGGCAGTGAGCATCATGAAATTGGTGATGGAGGAAGGTTTATGATGACGACGGCGACAGATTCCCCTCTCCTGAGCCCCGAACGGACTCCAGATCAGCCCTCCCGAGAGAGATTAGGGCTTGGCACGGCTCCGTATCGTAAACCGCGATGAATCCTTCTCTCTGGTTTTTTTCTCGCCGAACGTGAATATGTAGAGTTGGAGTTGAGGCTGGTGGAGCCTCAGGGGGCCCACGTGGCAGGGGGCGTGCCCCAGGGGGGTGGGCACGCCCTCCACCCTCGTGGACATGGTGTGGGCCCCTGGTGTTGATTCTTTCACTAGTATTTTTTATTTATTCCAAAAATATTCTCCATGAAGTTTCAGGTCATTACGAGAACTTTTATTTCTGCACAAAAATAACACCATGGCAATTCTGCTGAAAATAGCGCCAGTCCGGGTTTGTTCCATTCATATCATGCAAGTTAGAGTCCAAAACAAGGGCAAAAGTGTTTGGAAAAGTAGATACGTTGGAGACGTATCAAGGTGGTGAGTGGTTCGCTGGAGGTAGCTGTAGAGATATGTGGTTGGTTCGGACGCAACCTAGTGGCGTTCGACGACGAGGTTTGGGCAAAATGAAGAGGGGGCCTGGTGTTATTTAAAGGGCCAGGTCTTGGCACCGGATGCAACAAGAAGTGGCCAAACATGGGTACGTGTGCGGCATGGAGCTAGGACATAGGGTGCAGGGTCCATGGGCGAGATTTAGGGGTGATCGTCTAACGTGTGGGACCCGCATGTTAGTGAGGGAAAGAAAGCGCATGGGGTTTGCGACGACTGTTGGATCTCAAGCGGCCGGTCATGATTAGATAAGACATGTAATGTTTCATTTTTTAACGCGTGCGCACACAGCTGGACTGGTTAGTTAGTTCGGCTGGCTCTTGAGTGAGAGGGAAGAGGGAGAGAGAGAGAGTGAGAGAGAGAGAGAGTGGGCTAAGCCTTTTTCTTTTTCTGTTTTCTATTTAACCCAGGATTATAATATGGTTTGAATTGGCCCAAGTTCAAACAATTTCGTATCCTTTGAACACAAAACTAATTAACAGAAAACTAGGGCAAATACATATATTAGGAAAATTAATTCCCTGCCAACATGAAATTTTCAAAAAGGGCTTTGTGCAAATGGAAATGCATATGGCTGTCAATTAAATTCCAAATGACTTTAGGGTTTAAGAAATAGTCATTTTGGTTTCCAAAACTGCAAATAAGCAGTAAACTCATGAAATGCCATGTTTCTAAATGCACATCCAATTTTTTCCAAATTTAGGTTGTGACAGTTGTGAACCATATTTGCTTATGTTGTGGAACTTTATTTGCTTATGTTGTAGAACCATATTTTCTTTCGTTATGAACCATATTTGCTTTCACCGAGTTCCTAGTTGACAAGGTTATGCAGACACATAGTATATGATTTGGTTGATGACTATGTTTCACAATTCAAGGGCATAGAGATGCTAACCCAATATTATAGATTCAGGGATGGGGATCATGAGTCAGACAGACCCGCTTTAAGACACAATGAGACAATGTCATTTGTTAGTATCAAATACAATGTATATGCCGTGTCCTAGACCCGAGGTCCTCACATGTAACTGAGATGTGAATCGAATCACCTAGTGTTAGGGCATATCTCTCTCTAATGGTTTAGTGATTGATGACAACTCTTTTTGCGTACTAACTATGGGCATTGAGCATTTCAGATATTCTTATATATGGCACAAGACGATTTTATTCCCCTCGGTGAAAGAAAGAGTGAAGTCAGATTTCCATATTTTCTTTTTGATTGACTTTAGTCGTAGGAAATCCATACTATTAAGAGGGGGTCTACTATGGAAAGGTTTGGGTGGAATCAACACATACACAAACTTGTATGCACCGATTAACCTTTTGCGCAACATGGAGGAGTCCACTGTTTGTATTTAGGAAAGTTTTGAACACCCAAGCAGTAGTACCACCCTCGTCCATGGTAGTACCACATGGCAGTGCTGCCACAAACCTGTACCGCACCGACTACGGCTTGGGATTGTCCTTCTATTGGCCTACCCATAATAACAACAGTAGCATGGTAGTATCGCTCGTTGATACTTCCTTTTTAGTGATCCGGTAAAGGAACAGAAACTACCCCACACGTATTTACCCAAAGAGGCGACCTTGGGTTATCGAACCCGCGAGAGGAAGGTTCCCTTGACGCGATGGTCTCTAGCAAGCTTCTGTCAGAGAAATAATTCCGGCTTTTGACCAAATCAATCAATCTAGTTGTGATGAACTTATAATAGAAATAGGTACAGGTGTGAGGTATTAATGCTTACAACCATGTATTTGCATTGGGACAAAATATGATCTTAATTTGTGCTTGTTACGAACCGAAGTGGGGGATGTGTCCAAATAACATCTTGACCGGCATGAGTCCTGCATCAAGAATTAGTTGTGCAACCAAAGGTCTTATCCGTTGCACGAGGTTGCCTCGATAATTGAGATTATAGTAATGAGATAAGAGCTTTGGGCATTTAATGACTACACCTCATGAATCCCAAGGATTGGATCCGTGTCACCGTACTAAACCCTTCTGTTACTACTGTTCAGAATAACACTTCATGTTCTCCCTACCTTTAGCCTCTCCGTGGCTCGATCTCCATGATCCTGGGTACCTACAGGGATGAAGATCATGGATGAGACAAGAGGCATCTACAGAACAATTTTATTTCATACATACGGGACGTTAATTCAAAGGATCAGATCGCATGAAGAACAGATTGAATAACACATCTTGAAGATCGATTGATTGATAATATGACTTATAATGGATGCCTTGTGCGATGCACGATTACAAGTACGATCTAGAGAGGAAGCACTATGGTGGTGATGGTTGATACGTCCATTTTGCATCATGTTTACCTACTGTTATTTATGATGTTTTTATCCATAATAATGCTTTTTGGAGTAATTCTAATGCCTTTTATCTCATAATATGCAAGGTACACACAAAGAGGGAGAATTCCGGCAGTTGGAAATCTAAACCTGGAAAAGCTACATCAGGCCACCGATTCTGCACAACTCCAAATGAGCTGAAACTTCACGAGGAATTTTTATGGAATATATAAGAAATATTGGAGCCAATAAGTACCAGAGGGGGCCCACCACGTGGGCACAACCCACCTGGGCGCACCAGGGAGCCCAGGCGCGCCCTGGTGGGCCGTGCTCCCCTCGGCCCACCTCCGGTGCCCATCTTCTGGTATGTAAGTCATTTTGACCTAGAAAAAAATAAGGAGAAGACTTTCGGGATGGAGCGCCGCCGTCTCGAGGCGGATCTTGGGCAGGAGCACTTTTGCCCTCCGGCGGAGCGATTCCACCGGGGGAACTTCCCTCCCGGAGAGGGAAATCATTGTCATCATCTTCACCAACAACTCTCCTATCTAGGGGAGGGAAATCTCCATCAACATCTTCAACAACACCATCTCCTCTCAAACCCTAGTTCATCTCTTGTGTTCAATCTTTGTACCGGAACTATAGGTTGGTGCTTGTGGGTGACTAGTAGTGTTGATTACATCTTGTAGTTGATTACTATATGTTTTATTTGGTGGAAGATTATATGTTCAGATCCAATATGCTATTTAATACCCCTCTGATCTTGAGCATTTTTATCATTTTTGAGCATTTACTTTTGTTCTTGAGGTCACGGGAGAAATCATGTTGCAAATAATCATGTGAACTTGATATGTGTTCGATATTTTGATAGTATGTATGTTGTGATTCCTTTAGTGGTGTCATGTGAACATCGACTACATGACACTTCACCATATTTGGGCCTAAGGGAATGCATTGTGGAGTAGTTATTAGATGATGGGTTGCTAGAGTGATAGAAGCTTAAACCCTGGTTTATGCGCTATTCCGTAAGGGACCGATTGGATCCAAAAGTTTAATGCTATGGTTAGAATTTATTCTTAATACTTTTCTCGTAGTTGCGGACACTTGCGAGGGGGTTAATCATAAGTAGGAGGTTTGTTCAAGTAAGAAGAGCACCTAACCACCAGTCCACCCGCATATCAAATTATCAAAGTAGCGAACGCAAATTGAACCAACATGATGAAAGTGACTAGAGGAAATTCCCGTGTACCCTCAAGAACGCTTTGCTTATTATTAGAGACTGTTTTGGCCTATCCTTTGCCTCAAAAGGATTGGTCTACTTTGTTGCACTTTTGTTACTATTATCGTTACTTGCTCGTTACAAATTATCTTGCTATCAAACTACTCTGTTACTTACAATTTCAGCACTTGCAAACATTACCTTGCTGATAACCACTTGTCATTTCCTTCTTCTCCTCGTTGGGTTCGACACTCTTACTTATTAAAAATGCTACAATTGATACCATATACTTGTGGGTCATCAAGGCTATTTTCTGGCGCCGTTGCCGGGGAGTGAAGCGCTCTTGGTAAGTGGAAATTGGCAAGGAAAAATTATTACTACGTGCTGAAATTTATTGTCACTTGTTACTATGGAGAACAATCCTTTGAGGGGTTTGTTCGGGGTATCTTCACCTCGACCGAGACCAAAATTAGTTACCCCTCAACCTACTGCACCTACTAAAAATATTGAATATGAAATTCCTTCGGGTATGATAGAACAACTGTTAGCTAGTCCTTATGTAGGAGATGGAACCGAACATCCTGATATGCACTTGATATATGTGGATGAAATTTGTGGATTGTTTAAGCTTGCAGGTTTACCCAGAGATGAAATTAAGACGAAGGTTTCCCCTTTATCTTTGAAGGGAAATGCTTTGGCATGGTATAGGCTATACGATGATATTGGATCTTGGAATTGGAATCAATTGAAATTGGAGTTCCATCAAAAATTATATCCTATGCATCTAGTTCATCGTGATCAGAATTATATATATAAGTTTTGGCCTCGTGAAGGAGAAAGTATCGCTCTAGCTTGGGGGAGGCTTAAGTCAATATTATATTCATGCCCCAATCATGAGCTCTCAAGAGAAATTATTATTCAGAATTTTTATGCTCGGCTTTCTCATAATGATCGATCCAAGCTCGATACTTCTTGTACTGGTTCATTTATGAAGAAGACTATTGAATTCCGATGGGATCTTTTGGAAAGAATTAAACGCAACTCTGAAGATTGGGAACTCGACGAAGGTAAAGAGTCAGGTATTAAGCTTGAGTATGATTGTGTTAAATCTTTTATAAATACCGATGCTTTTCAAAAGTTTAGCACTAAATATGGACTTGACTCTGAGATAGTAGCCTCTTTTTGTGAATCCTTTGCTACTCATGTTGATCTCCCCAAAGAGAAGTGGTTTAAATATCACCCACCTATTAAAGATGAAATTAAAGAACCGGTAATAGCTAAAGATGAGACTATTATTTACAATGTTGATCCAGTTGTCCCTACTGCTTATATTGAGAAACCACCTTTCCCTGTTAGGATAAAGGAACATGCTAAAGTTTCAACTGTGGTCAATAAAAGTTATATTAGAACACCTAAACCAGCTGAACAAATCAATGTAGAACCTAGTGTTGATATGGTTAAAGATCTCCTGGTTGAAGATATAGATGGGCATGTATTTACTTCTGTGATGAAGCTGCTAGAATTGCCAAACCCGATGAAAAAGATAAATATAGACCTGTTGTTGGCATTCCTGTTATCTCATTAAAATAGGAGATCACTGTTATCATGGTTTATGTGACATAGGTGCTAGCGTGAGTGCTATTCCTTTTTCCTTATATCAAGAAATTATGAATGACATATCACCCTCTGAAATAGAAGAGATAGATGTTAATATTAAGCTTGCAAATAGAGATACTATATCACCAATTGAGATTGTTAGAGATTCTGAAGTCTTGTGTGGGAAAATAAAGTATCCTACTGATTTTGTTGTTCTTGGTTCCCCACAAGATGAATTTTGTCCCATTATCTTTGGTGGACCTTTCTTGAACACCGTTAATGCTACAACAGATTGTGAGAAACAAATTGTCGGTGTTAGCTTTGGTGATGAGTCTCATGAGTTTAATTTTTCCAAGTTTAGTAGAAAACCTCATAAAAAATAATTTCCTAGTAAGGATGTAATTATTGGTCTTGCTTCTATTGCTGTACCTCCTAATGACCCTTTAGAACAATATCTGCTAGACCATGAAAATGATTCACATATGCTTGAAAGAAATGAAATAGATAAGATTTTCTTTGAACAATGTCCTCTACTTAAACACAATTTTCCTATTGAAACTCTAGGAGGTCCTCCTCCACCTAAAGGTGATCCTGTGTTTGAATTAAAACAATTGCGAGACACTTTGAAATATGCTTATCTTGAGGAGAAGAAAATATATCCTGTTATTATTAGTGCTAACCTTTCAGAACATGAAGAAGAAAGATTATTGAAGGTTATAAGGAAGCACCAAGCTGCTATTGGGTACACTCTTGATGATCTTAAGGGCATTAGTCCCACTCTATGTCAGCACAAGATTAATATGGAACCTGATGCTAAACCCGTTGTTGACCACCAATGTTGGTTAAATCCGAAAATGAAAGAAGTGGTAAGAATGGAAATATTAAAACTTCTGGAAGCAGGTATAATCTATCCTATAACTGATAATAGATGGGTCCTGTTCATCGTGTCCCTAAAAAGGGAGGTATTACTGTTGTTCCTAATGATTAGAATGAACTCATTCCACAAATAGTTGTTACAGGCTATAGAATGGTAATTGATTTTAGAAAATTGAACAAAGCAACTAGAAAAGATCATTACCCTCTGCCTTTTATTGATCAAATGCTAGAAAGATTATCTAAGCACACACATTTTTGCTTTCTTGATGGATATTCTGGTTTTTCACAAATACCTGTTTCTCAACCTAATCAGGAAAGGACCACTTTTACTTGTCCTTTTGGAACCTATAATTATATATGTATGCCTTTTGGTTTATGCAATGCACCTGCTACCTTTCAAAGATGTATGACAGCTATTTTCTCCTACTTTTGTGAAAATATTGTTGAGGTTTCCATGGATGAATTTTCTGTTTATGGAAAGTCTTTTGATGATTTTTTTAAGCAATGTTGATCGAGTTTTGCAGAGATGTGAGCAAACAAATCTTGTCTTGAATTGGGAGAAGTGCCACTTTATGGTTAATGAAGGTATTGGTTTGGGCCATAAAATTTCTGAAAGAGGTATTGAGGTGGACAAAGCTAAGGTTGATGCAATTGAGAAAATTCCATGTCCTGAAGATATCAAAGGTGTTCATAAATTCCTGGGTCATGCTGGTTTCAATAGGAGATTTATCAAAGACTTTTCTAAAATTTCCAGGCCTCTTTCAAATCTTTTGCAAAAGGATATTCCTTTTGTTTTTGATGATGATTGTTTAGAAGCCTTCGAAACACTCAAGAAAGCCTTAATTTCTGCACCTATTGTTCAACCACATGATTGGAACTTGCCTTTTGAAATTATGTGTGATGCTAGTGATTATGCTGTTGGTGCTGTTCTATAACAAAGAGTTGATAAGAAACTAGATGTTATTCATTATGCTAGTAAAATTCTAGACAATGCTCAAAGAAATTATGCTACTACTGAAAACGAATTTCTAGCAGTGGTGTTTGCTTGTGATAAAGTTAGATCTTACATTCTTGACTCTAAAGTTATTGTCCACACCGATCATGCTGTTATAAAATATCTTATGGAAAAGAAAGATGCTAAACCTATAATTGTTCGATGGGTTCTCTTACTACAAGAATTTGATTTGCATATCACTGATAGAAAAGGAGCAGAGAACCCCGTGGCTGAAAACTTGTCTAGGCTTGAAAATATTCTTGATGACCCACTACCTATTGATAATAGTTTTCCTGATGAGCAGTTAGCTAGAATAAATGTTTCTCATAACACTCCATAGTATGCTAACTATGCTAATTACATTGTTGCTAAATATTTACCACCTAGTTTCACATATCAATAAAAGAAAAAGTTCTTCTATGATTTAAGACATTACTTCTGGGAGGACCCACATCTTTATAAAGAATGAGTAGATGGTATTATTAGACATTGTGTACCTGAGCATGAACATGGACAAATCCTACGGAAATGTCATTCCGAAGCTTATGGAGGACATCATGCGGGAGACAGAACTGCTCACAAGGTATTGCAATCTAGGTTTTATTGGCCTACTCTCTTCAAGGATGCTCCTAAGTTTGTCTTATCTTGTGATGAATGTTAAAGAAAATAGGTAATATCGGTAAGCATCAAAAAATGCCTATGAATTATTCACTTGCTGTTGAACCATTTGATGTTTGGGATTTGATAACATCGGACCTTTTCCTTCCTCTAATGGGTATACTCATATTTCGGTTGCTGTTGATTATGTTACTAAGTGGGTAGAAGCTATTCCAACTAGTAGTGCTGATCACAACACCTCTATTAAAATGCTTAAGGAAGTTATTTTCCCAAGGTTTGGAGTCCCTAGATAGTTAGTGACTGATGGTGGTTCACACTTTATTCATGGTGCTTTCCGTAAAATGCTTGCTAAGTATGATGTTAACCATAGAATTGCATCACCCTATCACCCTCAGTCTAGTGGTCAAGTTGAACTTAGCAATAGAGAAATAAAAATAATTTTGCAAAAGACTGTCAATAGGTCCCGGATGAATTGGTCTAAGAAATTAGATGATGCACTTTGGGCTTATATAACAACATATAAAAATCCTATGGGTATGACTACTTATAAAATGGTTTATGGAAAAGCTTGTCATTTGCCTCTTGAGTTAGAACATAAAGCTTATTGGGCAATTATGGAACTCAACTATGATTTCAAACTTGCTGGTGAAAAGAGGTTATTTGATATTAGCTCATTAGATGAATGGAGAACCCAAGCTTATGAAAATGCTAAGCTATTTAAAGAAAAAGTTAAAAGATGGCATGATAAAAGATTCCAAAAGCGTCAGTTCAAGGTTGGAGAATATGTTCTTTTATACAACTCTCATTTCAGATTCTTTGCAGGAAAACTCCTCTCCAAATGGGAAGGACCCTATGTTATAAAGGAGATTTGTCGATCTGGAGCTATCAAAATAAATATTGTCAAAGGTACTAACCCGAAGGTTGTTAATGGGAAACGAATAAAACATTATATCTTAGGTACATCCATTAATGTTGAAAGCAATATTATCCAAACTATGACACCAGAAGAACACATAAAAGAAACCTTTCCGGAACACTCTAGAATCGTGAAAAACAGGAGGTACGTGATACGGTAAGTAAACGGACTCCAAAAAATCCGCAAAAAATATTTTCTGTCCGTTTTGGAATATAAGAAAAATTAGGAAAATAAGAAACAACCAGGAAGGTCACCCTGGTGGGCACAAGACACCAGGGCGCGTGTGGCTTGCCAGGCGCGCCCATGTGGGTTGTGCCCACCTCGGGTACCTTCCGGACTTCGTTTTTCTTCCGTTTGCTTGTTTCCCAAGACACAAAATCTTTATATACCCCTCGAACCTATTGACCACCGTATCACGGAGAAATCTTTTGTTTTATTTTTCTTGCTGTTTTCCTGACGTATCTGAAAATATGTCATCTCAAGACTCGGAGGGTGAGAGCTATGTTGCTGATTATATCGCAAACCCTAAGGTTTATGGGGATGTGGAGCACTATAGCTTCTGGACTTCCGAAGAAGATGAAGACGAATTAGTTCCTCCTCGTTTCAAAAACGAGAGCATGGAGGCATTATGCAAGAGGATAATAAAGCTCGAGATGGAGAACGATGAGTTGAGGATAGATAATTTTACTCTCCAATGTAAGCTGAAAAAGGAGAAAGACAAACCCTCTACTTCATCACCACCACCACCTTCTTCTTCATCACCAAAAGAAAATTGATCATATGTTCATCGCCAAGCTTGGGGGAGGTGCCCCGGTATCATATCACCTCCACTATCTTTTGCCTTTACTTCTCTTAGTTCAATCCATAGTATATTTTGCTTTAGATGAATAAAAGTTTAGTTCGATCCTTTCTTTTCGAGAGTTTGCTTAGTGATCTATCTTTGTAATCATGTGCGAGATATATAATAAAGTTTAGTTTGAGTTTTGCTTTCTTTACTTTCATGTTCCAATAAAAAGAAAGGAAATAAATGAAAAAGATCATATGCTAATCTGATGGTGAGTAATGACATCACATAAGGAAAAGTATAAGTAGAATTTTTTTTTGAAGATTGACAAACATAGCATTGGTCAATGATGCAATTCATGAAAGAATTAATAAGGGAAGAGAAGATTCACATGCAAATACACTATCCTGGAAATCTTTTGTGATTGTGAACCCCCATCAAAATATTATATGCCAATATTGTTTACGTTGGGCAAGGAAGACAACGTAATGATTTATGTTTGTTCATATTCACATAGAAGTTATATTGTCATAGAACCTTCAACATGTGGTGTTTCCCCCCATCTTTGCTAGCCAAAAATTCCGCACCAAGTAGAGATACTACTTGTGCATCCAAAAACCCTTAAACCCAAATCTTATTTTCGAGAGTCCACCACACCTACCTAAGGATTGAGTAAGATCCATCAAGTAAGTTATCATCGGTGCAATAAGGCAATAAAAATTGCTTCTAAAAGTGTGAGATCATTTAGCATAAGAGAAAATTGAGGGTTGTACGAACTTGTGATGGTAAAGAATAAAAGCGACAGACTGCATAATAAAGGTTGCCATCACAAGGGGCAATACAACATGACGTTCTCTTGCACTAAGGGGCTGAGCATACAAACAAAGAGATCATGGCAACCTCTGCTTCCCTCTGCGAAGGGCCTATCTTCTACTTTTATGTATTTACTTTTATGCATGAGTCAAAGTTCTTATCTCTATTCCTTTTTATTTTCTCTTTTGGAAAGCATCATGTGATGAGGAAAGATCTAGGCACATATATCCAGTTGGATATGGGTATCATGAGTTATTATTGTTGACATCACCCTCGAGGTGAGTATGTTGGGAGGCGAAACTATAAGCCCCTATCTTTCTATGTGTCCGGTTGAAACATTTTGCTCGTGTGTATGCGGTGAGTGTTAACAATCATAGAGGACTATGTGATGGTTGAGTATGTGGACTTGCCTAAAGTCTCCGATACGTGACCCTTCCTGAAATGATGATGAATTGTAGTTGCAAAGTTGACTGAGAACATAGTTACTTGGTTTCCAATAGAGTTTACGCTTTATACTTCGATGATGATGTGAATTGTTACTTATTCATGAGAGGTCTATGATTAAAGTTCTATGATGAAAGTTTTATGTTTAAGTTTGTTGCTTAATAATTCACATGATGCTTCTATGTACGTATTTTTTTATCGACACATCTCTCTCTAAGCATGTGGACATGTTTCTCGATTTTGGTTTTCGCTTGAGGACAAGCGGGGTCTAAGCTTGGGGGAGTTGATATGTCTATTTTGCATCATGTTTACCTACTGTTATTTATGATGTTTTTATCCATAATAATGCTTTTAGGAGTAATTCTACCGCCTTTTCTTAATATGCAAGTGATACGTCTCCAACGTATCTATAATTTATGAAGTATTCATGTTGTTTTATTATCATTCTTGGATGTTTTACAATCATTTTATAGCAACTTTATATAATTTTTTGGGACTAACCTATTGACCCAGTGCCCAGTGCCAGTTGCTGTTTTTGCTTGTTTTTTACATCGCAAGAAATCAATATCAAACGGAGTCCAAACACCGCGAAATTCCACGGAGATTTTTTATGGACCAGAAGACATCCATTGGGCGAAAGAAGCACCTGGGGGTGCCCCGAGGGGGGCATAACCCACCAGGGCGCGCCAGGCCCCCCTGGCACGCCTAGGTGGGTTGCACCCACCTCGGTGGCCTCCCGCACCCCCTCTTTGCACTGTAAATTCCCAAATATTCGGAAACCCATCGGGGTAACCTAGACCAGAAGTTCCGCAACTATGGGCTCGGTGCTACTGGAAAACACCGGCGGCTGTAACCTCAGAAAAAGGGCTAAGTTGTCAACTGGAGGAGGGTTGTTGTTGTTGTTGCCTTGGTTCTGGACTAATATTTGCATCAAGGCATTCTGCTGCTGGATCAACTGGGTGATCTCCGGTGGGAAGACAAATCCGGTGTCACGTCTCGGAGGCATCTGATGGGTTTAGAGGGGAGAGATTAGAATAGAAGAGGTCTAGTGAGAAAGCACTACCCATATGCACATGAAACAAACACAATCATATCATATCACTCAATCAATCAAGAAAGGGCATACAATCGTTCTAGAACTATCGTTAGAAAAGTGCTCAGACTACTACTATACATGGGGAATACTACTAGTCATATGGTGGTCATCTAGAAATTTTGATCGGTGGAAGACTCCATGATGTCCGCTCCAGCTTTGTCTTCATAATCATCATCACTATCGTCAGGGTCGGAGTCGGTGTTGTCGATGATGATGTAGTCTTCAGAACGAATCTCCTTGGGTTCATCATCTTCTCCTCCTGGCGCGGGATCTCCCATGAATACTCCGATCTTCTTTATCAGGTCGTCATTCTTCTCCAATAGTATTGCGATTTCCTCCTCATATCCATCGTGTGTAGACTTGAGTTCCTCTTCTAGCTCGGTGATCCTTGTCATCGCCTTCCTCAAATCTATCATGCTTGCGCACATCTGGTTCTCCTGGCATCGAATGTGCTGGTTTAGCTCCTGGATGAATGCTGCAATGGACCTATCCCTCCTGGTGCTGACTATCTCCCATTGCTCGTCTCGGCGCCCACATATCTGGTAGATAGTATCCTTGAGATCCTTGTGGTAAACTTCACCAATGCGCCCCATGGCAATGTGAGCTGCCATGCTCTTTCCTAGACTCCAGGTTGGGGCATCAAAGGAAAACTCTATGGGTTCGGTGACTGGCGTGGATGTCCTTCCTGGAACTTGAACTCGAATCATCCAGCGCTCCTCTTCTAGTAAAGTAGCGGTGTAGGTCCCGGTGAAGCTTGGTATTCCAATGCTCAGATATCTAGTGACTTCCTTCAAGTGTCGTGCAAACTTGTTCCTCGAGTCCGCCATCCTAAAGAGTAGAAAATGGAGAGGAGTCAGAAATGAGTAGAGAAGAGTGACCTATGGCTTTTCTTAGTGGTCGTGTCCTACATTCAGCGTGTGCTCTGATACCATCTTGTAGTGACCCGACCTCAGACGGTCAAGTCTCCGTGCTTCAGTGTCATCCCTGGATCGGTAATGCTGACACACATAGTACTCGAAGGATTTATAACAGAGTAGCAATCACACACTTATTACATCGAATGTCTCAAAAGAGAACTTATTACAATAAATATGGCTTATGGCCATCTAAAACGATAATAGCGGAAGGCATGGAAGATAAAGTGAGTTCATCAACTCCAACGGCATAGCTGAGTGCATGACAAACGACCTAGCGCACCTTACTCCTTGTCTGAAAAGTCTGCAACATAATACGTTGCAGCCTGAAAACGGGTCAGCACATGGAATATGCTGGCAATATAACACAGTAGAGCAACAAACAAAAAAATGCTATCACTACATGCATATATGGCTGGTGGAGGCTCTTTGGTTATATGATTTTTGCGAAAAGCCAATTTTTCCCTACAACAAAGGAATAAATTTTTTATTTACTATCATGGTGGTTGAAACAACATTGAGAAGGTTCCTCCAACTCAATCCCAATTAAAGTAATCATTAACAACCCAACAAATTAATTTAGAGTGATGAGATCAAATCAATAATTCAAGTACCAGATACTCAAGATGTCCATAACTGGGGACACGGCTAACCATGATTAGTTTGTACACTCTACAGAGGTTTGCACACTTTTCCCCACAAGACTCGATCTCCTCCGTTGGATTTCTCGCACTACATGGTGTTTGAGAAACGGATGACCGAGACACAATCTTTCAGAAGCATTAACTCTTTACTCTGGGTGGACAGTTACACCTACTTTCCCTCTACATCTGCTAGCCCACCACTGAAAGAGGTCACACAACATACTCAACTATGCCAGAGCCCATAATGGCTTGTGGCTGCACATGGAAGTTTCTAGCATGAATAATCTTATGATCCCTTTGAGCCTGGGCGGCGGACCGTAGGATGATCACACGGTATAACCCCGGGATATCCTAGGACAACACTGGATTCCCCAGGTGCCCAAAAAAAAACAGTCCACCCAGATGTGTATTAAAGTTGACACCTTAAGTTGAACCATTAATTAACAATCTCACATCTGTCATGGATACACTCAAACCCAATCCACATCTACGAGCATAGCATGGCAACATAAGCATAACGTAGAAGTAACTCCCAGGGTTTGATAATAAACAGGGCAATAGGTTCTACCTCATCATCGACTTCCCAAACCCACAAGTTAAACACATCCTAATCATGCAATGTTTGAGGATTATAACTAATGCATAAAAACTGGGTATGAACAGAGTATGATCAATGTGTTACTTGCCTTGCTGACCATCCGCAGAACCTAGCGACTCATAGTAGCACGCTTCGCACTCCGGGAATTCTATCGCAAACAAACAATAGCATACATAAGAAATCAAGCAGAGATGCACGAGTAAAACTCAAATAAGAAGATCTAACCAGAAAGTTCAACTGAAGAACTCCGGTTTGCAAAAAGAATCAAATCAAACGGAGCAACGAAACTCAAACTGCGAAAGAAACAAGTTTTGATTACTAATCTGGACTAAAGTAAAATTTTACAGTACCGAAATCTTGTTCAAGTTGGTTAAACAGAAAGAGGGCTTCGAGACGAAGATCTAGGCGCTTGAATCGCCTGATTCTGATAAACGAGCGAAAAGATAAACTAAAACAAAAATCAGGGCAGAAATCGTGATCGGAAATAATCGCGGAAAAACCCTGGAAAAAGAAAAACTGACGAACAGGCTAACGAATGAACGTTGGCTGTTTGCGGCTAACGGGTGAACGGCGTTCGTTAAAACGAACGTACGGACGAAGGGCCTGCTAAATAACTAAACCGGGAGAAAAAATAAAACCGATCTAAAATATAATAACCGAGGGTTTCTAAAAAAACCATACGGTTTTCTAACGAAAACCGGTGGCTACCTCGGGATGCGTGACGGCGGCGGCGGCGGGCAACTCCGGTGAGGCGGCGACGGGCGGCGGGGTCGGGACGTCGCGGCGGCGGGGCGGCTCGTGTCGGGGTTAGGGTTTCAGCGGCGGGGCTGGTGGTGGGCTGCGGGGTTGGGGGCGCGGCTTATAAGCCCCGGGGCGGCGGGAGTCCGGGTCGCCCACGGCCTGTAAGTCGGTTGGAACTTTTTTTTAAAATACTCTAACGTGCAGAGAAACAAAGAAATGAAATACTAAACGGACTCCAAAAATCCCAAAATAAAATTTCCCCGTCCTCTAAAAATATAGCGGATAAGGTGAACATTTATTTAGGCCTATAATGCAATTTTGAAAAAGCGTATTTTTCCTAATTCGAATAAAATGGCAATAAAATCCAAATAAAATTATTTATTTGATTTTAATATTTTTCCTCCAATATTTCATCTATTTTGGAGAAGTCATATTATCTCCTCTCGTATATTTTAAATTCGAAATATTTTCGGAGAGAAAAATTAATTAAAACCAAAATGATCCTTGTTTCAATATTTGATAAAATTCAAATATGAAAACGGTGAAATCCCCAACTCTCTCTGCGGGTCCTTGAGTTGCTTAGAATTTCGAGGATCGCAAACGAAAATGCAATAAAATATGATATGCATGAATGACCTATGTATAACATTCCAAATTGAAAATTTGGGATGTTACAAACCTACCCCCCTTAAGATGAATCTCGTCCTCGAGATTCGGGTTGGCTAGAAAATAGGTGCGGGTGGTCTTTGCGTAGATCATCCTCTCATTCCCAGGTGGCTTCATCCTCGATATGGTGGCTCCACTTAACTTTGCAAAACTTGATAACCTTGCTACGAGTAACTCGGCTGGCAAACTTAAGAATCTTGACATGTTTCTCCTCATATGTCAAAACACTATCCAACTGTATTGCTTCCAGGGGCATTGTATCTCTTAGAGGAATATCGGCCATCTCTGCATGGCACTTCTTCAACTGGGAAACGTGAAATACATCATGTACTCCCGACAGTCCTTCGAGTAACTCCAACTTGTAGGCAACCTCTCCCATGCGTTCCAAAACACGGTACGGTCCCACAAATCTCGGGGCTAACTTTCCCTTAGCTCCAAAACGTTTAACTCCTCGAAGAGGTGACACTCACAGATACGCTCTGTCTCCGATTTCATAGACTACCTCCTTGCGTTTTGAACCTGCATAACTCTTCTGTCGGGAGTGAGCTACCTTCAGTCTATCTCGAATCAGCTTAACCTTCTCTTCGGACTCCTTAATCAAATCTGGTCCAAACAACTGACGGTCTCCAACTTCATCCCACATCAACGGTGTTTTGCACCTTCTTCCATACAGGGCTTCGAATGGTGCCATCCTCAAACTGGCCTGGTAGCTATTGTTGTACGAGAACTCCACGTAGGGCAAGTTGTCATCCCAACTAGATCCATAATCTAGCGCACAAGCTCTCAACATGTCCTCCAGAATCTGATTGACTCTCTCGGTCTGTCCATCTGTCTGCGGGTGAAAAGCTGTACTGAACTCCAGCCTGGTACCCAAGGTCTGGTGCCAGAACTTTGAAGTAAACTATGTTCCTCTATCTGATACGATGGTCCCCGGAACTCCGTGCAGACATACGATCCTGGTCATATATATCTTGGCCAACTTCGCCCTGGTATAGGTGGTTTTCACTGGGATAAAGTGGGCTACTTTGGTCAAGCGATCCACTACTACCCAGATAGAATCATATCCCGAACGGGTCCTGGGTAATCCGGTGATAAAATCCATGCCAAGCTTGTCCCACCTCCATTCAGGTATCGGCATAGGTTGCAGTAATCCTGCTGGTTTCTGATGCTCTGCCTTCACTCTCTGACATACATCACATACTGCTACATACTCGGTAATATCCTTCTTCATACCAGTCCACCAGAAATGCTCCTTCAAATCCAAATACATCTTAGTGTTTCCGGGGTGTATCGAGTATGGCGAGTCATGAGCTTCCTGTAGTATCAACTTCCTGATCTCTTCATTATTGGGCACATATACACGGTCCTCAAACCACAAGGTGTCGTGCTCATCCTCACGAAAACCTTTGGCTTTCCCTTCACTCATCTTCTCGTTTATTTCGGAAATTTCTTTGTCATCTTTCTGAGCTTCTCGAATCTTTCCCAATAATGTTGACTGAACCTCCAACGCTGCAACAAAACCTCTAGGGACTATCTCCAAACGTAGCTCCCTGAGATCTTCTATCAACTCCTTTGGCATTCCTCCGTTTACGAGGGTATTGACGTAACTCTTCCGGCTCAAAGCGTCTACTACGACATTGGCCTTGCATGGATGATAGTGCAACTTCATATCATAATATTTTATGAGCTCCAACCATCTCTTCTGCCTGAGGTTCAGCTCCTTCTGAGTAAAAATATACTTCAAACTCTTGTGATCCGTGTACACATCGCAACGATTTCCAATGAGAAAATGTCTCCAAGTTTTGAGCGCATGTACCACAGCTGCTAACTCCAAGTCGTGTGTGGCATAGTTCAACTCATGTGGTCAAAGTTGTCGTGAGGCATACGAAACAACTCTTCCGTCTTGCATAAGTAATCCTCCAAGTCCTAAGTGAGAGGCGTTGCAATACACTTGGAAATCCTTGCGTATATCCGGCAGAATCAGCACTGGGGCTGTAGTCAAACGTTTCTTCAACTCCTGGAAACTGGCTTCACATTCTTCAGTCCAATGGAACTTGGTGTCCTTCTTCAACAATGCCGTCATAGGCTTCGCAATCTTAGAAAAATTCTCAATAAATCTCCGATAATATCCCGCGAGTCCAAGAAAACTGCGGATCTCTCCAACTGAGGTGGGTGCCAACCACTCAGTGACTGACTGAACCTTGGTAGGATCCACTGCTATACCTTCTCCTGATATAACATGTCCAAGAAATCCAACTTCCTTCAACCAAAACTCACACTTGCTGAACTTGGCATATAACTAATGTTCCCTGAGCTTCTCGAGAACTAAACGCAAATGCTCCTTGTGTTCCTCTTCATTCTTCGAGTATACCAAGATATCATCAATGAACACCAAAACAAACTTATCCAAGAACTCCATGAATACCTTATTCATCATACTCATGAAATAGGTAGGGGCGTTAGTTAGTCCAAATGACATAACCGTATACTCGTATAACCTGTACCTTGTGGTGAAAGCTGTTTTAGGTATATCTTTTTCCCTAATCTTCAGCTGGTGATATCCTGATTGCAGATCGATCTTCGAAAACACCTTAGCTCCTTGCAACTGGTCAAACAAATCATTGATAATCGGTAGTGGGTACTTATTCTTGATTGTTAATTCATTCAACTCACGATAATCAACCACCATCCTTAACAATCTGTCCGTGTACAAAAAAAGGGGCGCACCTTTGTACCCCTTTACCTGTGCATGGACAGTCGGAGCCGCGCCTATGACCGCACCAAGCAGAAGAGGGGAGGTGAACCGAGGTAAAAACCGAAGCCCAAGACTGCTAGAACAATGCCAAGGCCGAGACCACAAAAGAGCAGAGCGACGAAACAGGTTCCCCCGGAAAGACCCTTGCCGGGGCAGCGAAGGCTGCCCTGGTAAGGCCCTTGTCAGGGCGGCTCGTCCAACACCAGCGGAGCGCACCACCCTTGAGCCCATGGTCTCCAACACCATCAACCACGTTGGGCCAAGGCTCGGGAGGCACCTCCATGGTGGCATGCAGATCTTTGTGAAGACAGGGAATATTCAAGATCAGATGAGGATTAAAAGACAACGATCCTCGGCAAGATCCTTGCCGAGGGGAGCCTAAATACCCCCAGTAAGATCCTTGCCGGGGACAACAGCACGCCACGGCGAGGCCCTTGCCGGGCCATCCGGCAAGGCCCTCGCCAAGTGCGCCAGCAGGTCCACCTCCAGGCCCGCACCAGCCAAGTCTCCACCGCCATTCACATGCAGTTGCCAGCCCAACCAGCTGGGCAGGCACCTGCGTGGCAACAGGCAGCTCCCAGGCCAACTCATCAAGCGCATGCGTGGAGGCATGCAGATCTTCGTGAAGACTTTGCCACTGTGCCACCTCAGCTGCCTGCCTACCTACATGGCGCCGCATGCATCACTGACCAGGGCACGTGTCGAAGCAAGGAGGAGCGGTGACGGACGGGACGGGCCTCGTTCCCGTCCCCAATAAAGCAAGGGGACACCTAAGCGATGCATTAAATGCGTCTTGTCCTGTAATACGAGCGATAAGCTCGTAGCATTGTATGCCTTTCCACCTCCTGTGTGCCACTGTGGCAGCCCCTTTCAACTATAAAAGGAGGCCCATGGCGTACTGGAGAAGGATTCGGCTCTTTGGAATGATCCAGCCACCGTAGCTAGTTGGGAGGCTCAAGAACACTCAATACATCCACCAAAGCGGGACTAGGGTTTTACGCATCCTCGCGGCCTGAACCAGGGTAAACGATCCCTGATTACTAATCCTGCTCTTCTTGTAACCCTGCGCCGCGACAACCGTAGTAGGGATTCTTGTGATCCCATAGGTGTCGTTTCCCACCGAAATCTTTGGCGCGCCAGGCAGGGGGTGCGCAATTGTGAGAATCTAGTCTAGTAGTTAGCCTAGCGTTTCTTCATCGCCATGGCTCCCACGAAGAAGACGGCCACGGCGATCGGCTCGTCGGGGGCCGAACGGCCCGTGCCAGTATGGGCGAGCAGCGGCCTGGTCGCGGACAGAACCCGAGCCACGGTCCGCGAGCACCAGCATCGCCCTGGCAGTCAGAGCCTGGCGAGCAGGGCCATTCGCGCGCCAGGCGACGTGCCGCCCATCACTAAGTCTAAAGATTGGGCTGGGCCTCCCGCGGGCGGCGCGGGGCCCTCCAGGAGTGTCGTTGTGCCACCCGCGGGCGGTGCAACAACCTCCAAGACGCCCACGCCGGCGACCACTACGCGCTCTTCCCATGGTGTGCGCAACGAGTAGCGTCACCACGCCGATGACCCTGGGCACCGCCGTGGGAAGAGCCCTGTGCGTCGTCCGCGGGATGAAGGAGTTCAGCATGCCCGCTGGGTCGTGATGGAGCTCTTTCTAACGTGGTTAGAAGTCGAAGCGCGCCACGGTCCACGCATCTGTCGCCGCCACCCACGCCAGCAGAAGCTTTGGTGCGCGCGCATCTGCTCCTCGACTTCCCTCATGCTGCGGAGAAGCTCGACAAGTGGAGGGTCACCATCCGGAGCCTCGTCGCCGTCGCCAACAAAGACGATCCGCGACCGGCGGGACCCTCGGGCCGACGCTCCACCGAGCCACCACATGCCAGCGCTGGGAGGACCGGGGGTGCTTCGGTCACGGTGCACTCTCCTCCTCCTCGCCAGCCGCCGCGGGCGTCGGCCCGTCGTGACGATGCTTGCGATAACATCTCTATAGCATCATCCGACCCGCGGACCCACCGCGACCAGTGCCAAGTTCTTCGAGAACGAGCTCATGAAGATGCTCGAACCACTATTGAGCGCCGCGTGATACACGGCACCAGTCGGACAAGCGGGCGGGACCCGCTGTGGACCACCCAACACCGGGGGGCTCCCGCGGTCTACCTTACAAGGTGGGCTGCCCGGCCTTTACCCGCGAGCTGCGGCAGTTCCAGTGGCCGTCCCACCGCATGTTCAAGCCCGACGGTGGCGAGAAGTACACTGGCAAGACCCATCCGTCAGAGTTCCTCAGCATCTACACCATCGCGATGTAGGCTGCCGGAGCTTGCGACGACAAGGTGCTTGCCAATTATTTCCCGCTGGCACTGCAGCCCAATGTTATGTCTTGGTTGATGCACTTGCCAGCGGATTCCATTTCTTCTTGGTCGGATCTGTGCCATGAGTTCATTGGCACCTTCACAGGCCACCAAGCTCATGGCCAGGCCAGTGGTCTGCATATCATTCCCCAGAAGGAAGGGGAAACCCTGCGCAAGTACATCCAGAGGTTCAGCCTGGTGCAGTACAACATCCCCGACGTTCATCCCGCCGCTGTGATCAGCGCGTTCCATCAGAACGTGCGCAACCGCAAGATGCGTGAAGAGCTGGCGATGACCAAGGTTAAGGATGTGGCCGAACTCTACGTTCTGGCCGATAGATGCGCCCGGGCTGAAGAGGGAAGGAAGTACCCCGGCGAAGACGCCGGCGCGGAAACCGACTCTACCGACGAAGACGCCGCCGCCCCAACGAAGAAGGGCCGGCGTCGCAACAGGAAACGCAAGGGCAAGGCCGTACTTGCCGTTGAAGGATCTGACGACACCGGCGCTGCCAAGAAGGTCAAGGCAGACGGCCCCGGCAAGGAGATTGCCGGGTGCGCCGCCTGCCGGGACTTAGCATCTGCCGACAAGCCAGGGGGCTCCGGCAAGCAGTACTGCAAGATCCACCGCACCAAGGGCCACGACCTCCAGAACTGCCGGCAAGTCGAGCTGCTTGCTGAAAAGCAAAAGGCCGAGTATGAGAGGCGGGACAAGGAGAAAGGTCAGGACGGTGCCGAGGGATCCGGCAAGAAGCGTGGCGGCCAAGGAAGCCGCCCCGGCAAGGACAACCAGCAAGAGAGGCCCGCCCGGGGCCGTGACAAGAACAAGAAGACGATGATCACGACGAGGACGACGAGTCCGGTGAGCAAGAGTTCCAGAAGGCTACGGAGGCCATGTGCGTCGATGGTGGCGCCTCGCTGCATACTTCTCACCGCCAGCTCAAGCAGTGGGCGCGTGAGATTACAGCAGCGGAGCCGTCGTTCGACGCTCAGAAGCCGCTGAAGTGGTCCAGCACGCCCCTCATCTTTGACGCCGAGGACCACCCTGACCGCACAACCGCGGTCGGGTGTTTGCCATTGTTGGTCTCACCAACGATACGCAACCTCAAGGTGAACAAGATGTTGGTCGACGGCGGGGCCGGCCTGAACTTGATCTCGCCCGTCGTGATCAAAAGGCTGCAAATTCCTGATGGAGACCTCGAGGAAACGGGCACGTTTCAAGGGGTCAATCCGGGGAGGAGCCAGCCGAAGGGGAAGGTCACACTGCCCGTGACGTTTGGAGGAGAGTTGAACTACAGGACGGAGAGGATCGTCTTCGACGTGGCCGAGATCCCCTTGCCCTACAACGGGATCCTCGGCCGCCCGGCACTAGCCAAGTTCATGGCGGCGTCACACTACGCCTACAACATGCTAAAGATGCCCGGGCCGTTGACCATCATCTCCGTCCCCTCCGACAAGAAGGACGCGCTGATTTGCGCCGACCAACTCTACCGGGAAGCAGTTGCAGCAGCTGCCGTCAAGGCACTTGCTCCTGCCGCTGAAGGCCCGGGAGGGAAGAAGAAGCCCGGCAAGACCTCTCGCACCCACTCCGGCAAGCGCACCTCCTCGGAGTGTTGCGCTACCGTCGAGGACGTGCCAGAGAGCTCTACCGGCAAGAGCAAGAAATCCAGAGCCGAGCCACCGCAGACCAAGAAGGTGTCCGTCAGGGAGGATGGCACGGGAGGGGCCTTCACCATAGGCTCCACCCTCGACAGCAAATAGGAAGGCGCGCTCGTCACCTTCCTGCGGGCGAATGTCGACGTGTTTGCGTGGCAAGCATCCGACATCCCCGGTGTTCCCAGGGAGGTGATTGAGCACCACCTAGCTGTCTGCCCTCATGCGCGGCCCGTCAAGCAGAAGGTCAGAAAGCAGGCTCTGGAGAGGCAGGAGTTCATCACAGAGGAGATCAGGAAGTTGGAAGCGGCAGGTTTGGTGAGAGGAGTGCTCCACCCGACGTGGTTGGCCAATCCGGTAGTGGTGCGCAAGGCAAATGGGAAGTGGAGGCTGTGTATTGACTACACAGATATCAATAAGGCTTGTCCTAAGGACCCCTTCCCGTTGCCGCGCATCGACCAGATTGTTGACTCCACGGCCGGGTGTGATCTGTTGTCATTCCTCGACGCCTACTCGGGCTACCACCAAATCTTCATGACAAGAGAGGATGAAGAGAAGACAGCATTCATCACCCCATGTGGTACGTATTGCTTTTTACGGATGCCTTTCGGGTTGAAGAGTGCTGGCTCGACGTTTGCAAGAGCAGTCCAAATTGGTTTTGAACCCCAGCTCCATAGAAATATGGAAGCATACATGGATGACATAGTGGTCAAAACCAAGGACGGGGCAACTCTTGTGCAAGATCTGGAAGAGACATTTGCCAACCTGCGCAAGATCAACCTTAAGCTGAACCCTGAGAAGTGTGTCTTCGGCGTTCCGTCCGGCAAGCTTCTCGGATTCTTTGTGTCGCGGCACGGGATCAAGGCAAACCCAGACAAAATCAAGGCTATTGAGCAGATTGAGGCGCCCAAGCGGATCAAGGATGTGCGTCGGCTCACCGGCTGCGTCGCCGCCATGAGCCGATTCATCTCCAAGTCCGCCGAGCGTGCCCTTCCCTTTTTCAAAATCTTGAAGAAGGCAGGCCCAATGGAGTGGACCCCAGAAGCCGAGGCGGCGTTGCAGGATCTGAAGAAATACCTTTCCTCCACGCCAATACTGGTTGCGCCTAAACCATAAGAGCCGTTGCTGCTGTATCTGGCGGCGACGAAGCAAGTGGTTAGCGCCGCACTGGTGGCGCAGAGGGAGGTCGACAAGGAGGCAGTGGCGACGGCAGAACCAGCGGATGGCAAGCCAAAGATTCCCCCGGCAGGGCCTGGTGCCGGCAAGGCAAGGCCCCCGGCAGAGTCTGATGCCACCAAGGCAGTGCCCGCGCAGTCAAGTGAGGTGGTGCAGAAGAAGAAGATGATGCAGCACCCGGTTTACTTTGTCAGCTCCCTCTTGCAGGGGGCTAGGTCGAGGTACTCCGGTGTGCAGAAATTGCTCTTCGGCCTCCTTATGGCCTCGAGGAAGCTGCGTCATTACTTCCAAGCCCACGAGATCACTGTCGTCACCCGCCTCCCATTGCAACGGATACTGCATAACCCAGATGCGACCGGAAGGATTGTGGAATGGGCCCTGGAGTTGTCAAGTTTTGGGTTGAAGTTTGAAAGTACCTCGACAATCCAGAGCAGAGTCTTGGCGGAGTTCATTGCAGAATGGACCTCAACGCCCGACGAAGAAATCCAGGAGACCGCTCTCCCCGGCAAGGAAGCAGACCGCGACTGGATCATGTACTTTGATGGGGCTTTCTCGCTGCAAGGCGCCGGTGCCGGTGTGCTGCTTGTCGCACCCACCGGAGAGCACCTCAAGTATGTGATCCAGATGCACTTTCCCAGGGAGATGTCCACAAACAACACTGCTGAGTACGAGGGGCTGCTTGCCGGTCTCAGAATCGCGGCAGACCTCGGGGTGAAGAAGCTCATCGTCAGGGGTGACTCGCAGCTTGTCGTCAGGCAAGTCAACAAGGATTACCAGAGCCCATTGATGGAGGCCTACGTAGATGAAGTGAGGAAGCTGGAGGAGCGCTTTGACGGTATCCAAGCGGAGCACGTTCCCCGAGCGGAGAACGACATCGCCGATTACCTGTCGAAGCGTGCCGCATTCAAGCTACCTGTGGAACCAGGTACCTTTTTGCTCCGGTTAACTCAGCCATCCGTCGAACCATCAATAGGGCAGAACAAGCGGAGGAAGTCAGGTCCCGGCAAGTACTTTCCCGCCGAGCCCCCTGGGACTGCCGGCAAGGATGTTGCCGTGCACACTGAGCCTGCCAAGAGCAACTGGCTCCGGCAGGGCGTCAAGCCCTGGCCGTGGAGACAGCCGCTCCCATGGCAGAAGAGATGCCTTTGGTCCTTGCCGTCGAGCCCCAGGCTCCGGCATGGGCGCAGCATACCGTCCGATTCCTCCAAACAGGGGAGCTTCCTGAGGAGCAGGAAGAAGCGGAAAAAGTAGCCCGTCGGTCTGCCCTGTACCAGTTCGTCGATGACGTCCTGTACAGGAGGAGGCCGAACGGTGTGAAATTGAAGTGCATCCCCCGGGAGGAAGGACTGGAGCTGTTGGCGGAGATACATGGAGGCATATGTGGCTCCCACATAGGGTCGAGGGCCCTTGCCGGCAAGGCATTCCGGCAAGGTTTCTTCTGGCCCACCGCCCTCCAGGATGCGACGACACTAGTAACCAAGTGTGAAGCGTGTCAGTTCCATTCAAAGAAGCTTCATCAACCAGCTCAAGCCCTTCAAACAATCCCTCTCTCCTGGCCATTCTCGGTCTGGGGGCTCGATATACTGGGCCCCTTCCCCCGTGCTGTCGGGGGCTTTGAGTACTTGTACGTTGCAATCGACAAGTTCACAAAGTGGCCGGAAGTGGAAGCAGTGAGAAAGGTGACAGCACAGTCAGCCGTCAAGTTCTTCAAGGGACTGGTCTGCCGCTTTGGTGTGCCAAGCAGAATTATCACCGACAACGGCACGCAGTTCACGAGCCACACCTTCATGCAGTACGTTCAAGACCTCGGCAGCAAGGTCTGTTTTGCTTCCGTGGCACACCCCGGAGCAACGGCCAAGCGGAGAGGGCGAATGCTGAAGTGTTGCGAGGCCTGAGAACGAAGACCTTTGACAGGCTGCACAAGAGCGGAAGGCGCTGGATTGATGAGTTGCCGCGGTTCTTTGGTCGATCAGGACGACGCCAAATCGAGCCACCGGTCAGACACCCTTTGCCCTAGTATATGGGGCAGAGGCAGTTCTCCCCACGGAACTCATATACGGGTCACCTCGAGTGCTCGCTTATGATGAGCTTGAGCAAGAGCAGTTGCGGCAAGATGACGCAATGCTCCTTGAGGAAGATCGTCTTCGGGCGGCTGTGAGAGCAGCACGCTACCAGCAAGCCTTGCGCCACTACCATAGCCGCAAGGTTTATGCCCGAAGCTTTGAGGAAGGCGACCTTGTTCTTCGGCGCGTTCAGTCGGCCAAGAATACCAACAAGTTGACGCCGAAGTGGGAAGGCCCTTATCGGGTAATACGAGTCACCAGGCCCGGCGCAGTCCGCCTGGAGACCGAAGATGCTGTCCCAGTGAGTAATTCCTGGAACATCGAGCATCTTCGCAAGTTTTACCCATAAGGCGCGGCTTGCCGGGCCCCCCGGCAAGCCACCTTTTGTACAAGCTTTGCCGGCAAGGCATGTAACCCTATGTACAAAGCCAGGCGCAGACCCTGAGCATAAATAAACGAAGCGCTGGCGCCCTAAGTTATAGCATGCATGCTAGGTTGAGTCTCTTCCTCGGTTAGGGTTGATAGTGCTTAGCGGCGACTAACCCCTAGCCTAGAGGTCGGGTGTGCGTCTTTTCTGTTTTCTTTGGTTCGCAGGGCACTTCCGCTGAGCCACTTGGGAAAAGGAGAACAAACTGACGCTCCGACCCTGGCAAGGCAAGGCTGCCGGGGGCTAAAGATGTAAGGATCCAACCACGGCGAGCCAAGGTTGCCGGGGGCTGCGGATTCAGATAAGTTTTCCATCCCCTGTTGTACGTTTCCGTATGGAACTGGGACATGTGAAGCCTCGTTTATGTCTTAAAACCACCGTACTCCCTTTTTCCCTGTACTCGAGAGTTACTTCCTGGGTCGGAATTTGGTAGTAGTTGCGGTGGCGAAGAAATGAACGAGGAGCCTAACTCTACTTCGCCCCTGCCTCCTCCAAAAGCCCGAGAACGGTTGGCCGAAGAAGAGAAACGGCAAGGCCTGTTGCCGGGCAATAATGTTTATTTTGAAAATAACAAGGATTCATCCTTGGCATGAGCCTCGCTCACGCTCGAAGAACCCGACAAGCACCCTTTTTCATTAAAAACGTCCCATACAGGTACAGTTCGTACGGAAAGAAAAACATGAACAAGGGGGGTTACAAGCTTTAATTTTAACAAGGCCCGAAGGCTTACAAATTAAAAAAGAGATGAGATGCCCGTGATCCCTTTCTTGTCCCTCTCCTCAGGAGGCAGGTCAAGGAGGCGGAAGGGCAAAAGGGGCGCCTAGACGAACTATGAGCAGCAGAAAGCACCAAGAGAACACCTCGGTGGCCGCCCACGGATGGGCCGGTGATGACGGTGCCGGGAAAGGAGCCGGAAGATGAGGCGGTAGGTCGCCGAACACGCGACGAAGGCGTCGGTGTCCGCGTACTCTGAGTTGACGGCCTTGCTGCTCGTCCTCTTCCTCTTCCGCAGCCCCCCGACGCCAGCCACCCAAGGAGACGGCCCTGAGAAGTTCAAGGAGCTGGCCCCTCCCCCGACAAAACTCCGCCAGAGGAGCAGCCAGGTGCAGATGCTGCTGCTGCCGCACCCGCCCAGGCGCGGGGCGTCCGACGCCTAGTCGGACTCGTCCCCGTCATCTGCCACGCTGTCCTCCTCGTCACTTTCGCTCAAGGAAGAGCTTCCATCGTCGGAATCTCCGTTAGAGGAGCTCTCCACGCAGCACTTCAGGCGAGTTCCAAGATCCCCGAAGACCTTGATGGTGAACAGGCCGTCCTCCATTAATTTGAAGTAGAGGACGAGCCCCGCCGTCAGGCTATGGATGTGAGCGAACGTCTTCCATCCACGGCGGAGGTACATGACCCGAGGGGCCGGGAAGTCGACGTCGACCCGCGTGCCTCCATTCCCACAGCCCCTCATGTGCAATCTGAGGGTCTGGGGCGGGTCACGCTCCATCTCCCGAGCAAACGGGGCGGGAAGACGAAGACAGCGACGCGGAGGCCGGCGCAGCCTGACAAAGAATTCGTGAGGCTGGTCTCCAATGTGGCCCTCCATCGCCCACGACCACGGGCTCAGGAGGAGGAGGGACGCGCTGTCGAGCGGCGACCCTCGCCGCCACCGTTGAGGGACCGGGGTTCCCCTTCTCCATGGCAGATGAGAGGAAGGAGCAGAAGCAGGAGGAGATAGAAGATAGAAGAGTGCAGAGTGCCATTCCCCCCTTTCCCTCTCCTTATAAAGGGGCGGGGTCGGGGCTCGGCCGCCCCGCTCAGCCAATCCAGCCATCAAGGGCGCAGGGAATCGGGAGCGACCCGCTGCCCCAACCAGCGACGGCCCGGTTTCCCGCCTCCACAGCTCGCCACCTGCATGAAGGACACGTGGCGAGCGTGCATGGTTGAAAGGACGGGTGAGGCGACCGTTCCCCGTCCCGTGATCAGGGGGGCGTGGGCGCCTTAAAGACTGCGACCTGAGTACATCCAGTAAATGAGCCGCGCCGCCATGCCTCCCTCTTTTTACGGGGAAGGCGTGAGCCGCCTCTCTACCACGATGTGACGCATGCATGCGGGAACAGCCCCACGCATGCCACCCACATCACGCGCACCCCTCCATGTCGCGCATTCAACACGGGTCATGGGGAAGCGCAGCAGACAGAAGATTACCGCGGTAAAAACCGCCCCTCCTGCCCGCGCACCCTTTTGGGCCTGGCCCAACAACGTGTTGCACTTATGTGTGGCCCAGGCCCGTGGGCTCCTGTCGGTGTACAAAAGAAGGGGCACACCTTTGTACCCCTTTACCTGTGCACGGACAGTCGGAGCCGCGCCTACGGCCGCACCAAGCTTAACAGAGGAGGTGAACCGAGGTAAAAACCAAAGCCCAAGACAACCAGAGCAACGCCAAGGCCGAGACCACAAAAGAGCAGAGAGACAAAGCAGGTTCCCCGGCAAGACCCTTGCCGGGCCAGCCTTCGCGGCCCCGGCAAGGCCCTTGTCGGGGCGGCTCGTCCAACACCAGCGGAGCGCACCACCCTTGAGCCCACGGTCTCCAACACCATCAACCACGTTGGGCCAGGGCTCGGGAGGCACCTCCATGGTGGCATGCAGATCTTTGTGAAGACAAGGAATATTCAAGATCAGATGAGGATTAAAAGACAATGATCCTCAGCAAGATCCTTGCCGAGGGGAGCCACAAGACCCCCGGCAAGATCCTTGCCGGGGACAACAGCACGCCACGGCGAGGCCCTTGCCGGGCCACCCGGCAAGGCCCTCGCCAAGGGCGCCAGCAGGGCCACCTCCAGGCCCGCACCAGCCAAGTCTCCACCGCCGTTCGCATGCAGCTGCCAGCCCAACCAGCTGGCCCAGGCCAACTCATCAAGCGCATGCGTGGCGGCATGCAGATCTTCGTGAAGACTTTGCCACCGTGCCACCTTAGCTGCCTGCCTGCCTATATGGCGCCGCATGCATCGCTGACCAGGGCACGTGTTGAAGCAAGGAGGAGCGGCGACGGACGGGACGGGCCTCGTTCCCGTCCCCAATAAAGCAAGGGGACACCTAAGCGATGCATTAAATGCGTCTTGTCCTATAATACGAGCAATAAGCTCGTAGCACTATACGCCTTTCCACCTCCTGTGTGCCACTGTGGCAGCCCCTTTCAACTATAAAAGGAGGCCCATGGCGTACTGGAGAAGGATTCGACTCTTTGGAACGATTCAGCCACCGTAGCTAGTTGGGAGGCTCAAGAACACTCAATACATCCACCAAAGCAGGACTAGGGTTTTACGCATCCTCGCGGCCCTAACCTGGGTAAACGATCCTTGTGCTGATTACTAATCCTGCTCTTCTTGCAACCCTGCGCCCCAACAACCGTAGTAGGGATTCTTGTGATCCCATAGGTGTCATTTCCCACCGACACGATCCATCCTTCTTCTCGACCAAAAGCACTGGGGCTCCCCATGGTGATGAACTTCGTCGAATGTAACCTTTTTCCAACAACTCCTTAATCTGCCTTTTGATCTCCTCAAGATCATTTGCGGGCATCCGGTATGGTCTCTTAGATATTGGTCCGGTGCCTTGTTATAGTTCTATCAAAAACTCGATGTCTCGATCTGGCGGCATGCTTGGTAACTCCTCTGGAAATACATTTGGGTAATCCTTTACTACCGGCACTTCCTCCTGAACAACTCTCGTGAGAGAATTTACTTGAGTCCTCCTCGGCGCATGCCTGGATACATACTTGATCCTTTTTCCCTCCGGGGTAGTGAGCAAAATCGACTTACTGGCGCAATCGATGTTTCCCCCATACATCGATAGCCAATCCATTCCTAGTATCACATCCAATTGTTGTGACTCCAAAATTATCAGGTCTGAGGGGAAAACATGGCTTCCAATGGTCAATGGCATCTGAAAACATCCTTGTCTTGCCATATATTCCGCTCCTGGCGAACTTACTAAGATAGGTGTCCTAAGTACCTTAGTGGGCAACTTATACTTATCCACGAATCCCCTTGATATGTATGAATGCGATGCACCAGTATCAAAAAGAACGATTGCAGTAAAAGACTTAACCAAAACTTACCGATAACTGCATCTGGTTGCTCCTCAACTTCCTCCACGTTCATGTGGTTCACTTGTCCCCTGTTGAAAGGGTTGGGCTTCTTTCCAGCGCTTCCATTGCCATTACCGTTCTTCAATTCCGGACGATCGTTGGTGTAGTGCCCAGTCTTCCCGCACTTGAAACAGGTAATGTGACTTTGATCCTTCTTGGTCGGTGTGGCTGGGTTAGAGCGGTTCTTATTGCTGCCTGCTCCATTCCCGTTTCCATTCTTGGGGCTATTGTGGTTATGTGAACTTCCTCCATTGTGGGTGTGGCCTCCATATGGATAAGTCCTCCCGAGTTCGGGGTGAAACGAGGCTTCTGCTAAGCTCCAGAATTGTACTTTCCTTGTCCATACTTCCTCTTGCGGCTCTCAATCTGTTGCTGCTTCCCTTCCATCATAAGAGCCTTGTCTACCAACTCCTGGTAGTTGTTAAATGTTGCCACCATCAGCTGCATGCTCATCTCATCATTCAGCCCTTCCATAAAGTTCTCCTGCTTTGCGGCATCTATGGCCACATCATCAGGGGCATAGCGAGACAGCTTACTAAACTCATCTACGTACTGAGCCACAGTACGATTTCCCTGGCGTAAGTTGCGAAACTCACGCTTCTTCATGCTCATAGCTCCAGTTGAGACATGGGCTGTGCGAAAAGCTTGCTGAAACTGATCCCAAGTGATATTGGCTATCGGGAAGGTGGCGGTGTAATTCTCCCACCATGATGCTGCTGGTCCATCCAATTGGTGTGCGGCAAAACGCACCTTCTCAGCATCAGTGCAACCTGCGGTGGTCAACTCTCTTCCAATCTTGCATAACCAGTCATCCGCAACTATGGGCTCGGTGCTACTGGAAAACACCGGCAGCTGTAACCTCAGAAAACGGGCTACGTTGTCAACTGGAGGAGGGTTGTTGTTGTTGTTGCCTTGGTTCTGGACTAATATCTGCATCAAGGCATTCTGCTGCTGGATCAACTGGGTGATCTCCGCTGGGAAGACAAATCCGGTGTATGTCTCGGAGGCATCTGATGGGTTTAGAGGGGAGAGATTAGAATAGAAAGAGGTCTTGTGAGAAAGCACTACCCATATGCACATGAGACAAACACAATCATATCATATCACTCAATCAATCAAGCAAGGGCATACAATCGGTCTAGAACTATCGTTACAAAAGTGCTCGGACTACTACTATACATGGGGAAATACTACTAGTCATATGGTGGTCATCTAGAAATTTTGATCGGTGGAAGACTCCATGATGCCCGCTCCAGCTTCGTCTTCATAATCATCATCACTATCGTCAGGGTCGGAGTCGGTGTCGTCGATGATGATGTAGTCTTCGGAATGAATCTCCTTGGGTTCATCATCTTCTCCTCCTGGCGCGGGATCTCCCATGAATACTCCGATCTTCTTTATCAGGTCGTCATTCTTCTCCAATAGTATCGCGATTTCCTCCTCATATCCATCGCGTGTAGACTTGAGTTCCTCTTCTAGCTCGGTGATCCTTGTCATCGCCTTCTTCAAGTCTATCATGCTTGCGCACATCTGGTTCTCCTGGCGTCGAATGTGCTGGTTTAGCTCCTGGATGAATGCTGCAATGGACCTATCCCTCCTGGTGCTGACTATCTCCCATTGCTCGTCTCGGCACCCACATATCTGGTAGATAGTATCCTTGAGATCCTTGTGGTAAACTTCGCCAATGCGCCCCATGGCGATGTGAGCTGCCATGCTGTTTCCTAGACTCTAGGGTGGGGCATCAAAGGAAAACTCTATGGTTTCAGTGACTGGCATAATGTCCTTCCGTGAACTTGAACTGGAATCATCCAACGCTCCTCTTCTGGTAAAGTAGCGGTGTAGGTCCCGGTGAAGCTTGGTATTCCAATGTTCAGATATCTAGTGACTTCCTTCAAGTGTCGTCCAAAGGGGGTGTCTTCATCTGGTTGTGCAAACTTGTTCCTCGAGTCCGACATCCTAAAGAGTAGAAAATGGAGAGGAGTCAGAAATGAGTAGAGAAGAGTGACCTATGGCTTTTCTTAGTGGTCGTGTCCTACATTCAGCGTGTGCTCTGATACCATCTTGTAGCGACCCGACCTCAGACGGTCAAGTCTCTGTGCTTCAGTGTCATCCCTGGATCGGTAATGCTGACACACACAGTACTCGAAGGATTTATAACAGAGTAGCAATCACACACTTATTACATCGAATGTCTCAAAAGAGAACTTATTACAATAAATTTGGCTTAAGGCCATCTAAAACGATAACATCGGAAGGCTTGGAAGATAAAGTGAGTCCATCAACTCCAACGTCATAGCTGAGTGCATGACAGACGACCTAGCGCACCTTACTCCTCGTCTGAAAAGTCTGCAACATAATACGTTGCAGCCCGAAAACGGTCCAGCACATGGAATATGCTGGCAATATAACACAGTAGAGCAATGAACAGATAAATGCTATCACTACATGCATATATGGCTGGTGGAGGCTCTATGGTTATATGATTTTTGCGAAAAGCCAATTTTTCCCTACAACAAAGGAATACATTTTTTATTTACTATCATGGTGGTTGAAACAACATTGAGAAGGTTCCTCCAACTCAATCCCAATTAAAGTAATCATTAACAACCCAACAAATTAATTTAGAGTGATGAGATCAAATCAATAATTCAAGTACCAGATACTCAAGATGTCCATAACTGGGGACACGGCTAACCATGATTAGTTTGTACACTCTGCAGAGGTTTGCGCACTTTTCCCCACAAGACTCGATCTCCTCCGTTGGATTTCTCGCACTACATGGTGTTTGAGAAATGGATGACCGAGACACAGTCTTTCAGAAGCATTAATTCTTTACTCTGGGTGGACAGTTACACCTACTTTCCCTCTACATCTGCTAGCCCACCACTTAAAGAGGTCACACAACATACTCAACTATGCCATTGCCCATAATGGCTTGTGGCTGCACACGGAAGTTTCTAGCATGAATATTCTTATGATCCTTTGAGCCTGGGTGGCGGACCGTAGGATGATCACACGGTATAACCCCGGGATATCCTAGGACAACACTGGATTCCCCAGGTGCCCAAAACAAACAATCCACCCAGATGTGTATTAAAGTTGCCACCTTAAGTTGAACCATTAACTAACAATCTCACGTTTGTCATGGATACACTCAAACCCAATACACGTTTACGAGCATAGCATGGCAATATAAAGCATAACGTAGAAGTAACTCCCAGGGTTTGATAATAAACAGGATAATAGGTTCTACCTCATAATCTACTTCCCAAACCCACAAGTTAAACACATCCTAATCATGCAATGTTTGTGGATTGTAACTAATGCATAAAAACTAGGTATGAAAAGAGTATGATCAATGTGTTACTTGCCTTGTTGACGATCCGCAAAACCTAGCGACTCGTAGTAGCACGCTTCGCACTCCGGGAATTCTATCGCAAACAAACAATAGCATACATAAGCAATCAAGCAGAGATGCACGGGTAAAACTCAAATAAGAAGATCTAACCAGAAAGTTCAACTGAAGAACTCCGGTTTGCAAAAAGAATCAAATCAAACGGAGCAACGAAACTCAAATTGCGAAAGAAACAAGATCCGATTACTAATCTAGACTAAAGTTAAATTTTACTGTAGCAAAATCTTGTTCAAGTTGGTTAAACAGAAAGAGGGCTTCGAGACGAAGATCTAGGCGCTTGAATCGCCTGATTCCGATAAACGAGCGAAAAGATAAACTAAAACGAAAATCAGGGCAGAAATCGCGATAGAAAATAATCGCAGAAAAACCCTGGAAAAAGAAAAACTGACGAACAGGCTAATGAACGAACGTTCGCTGTCTGCGGCTAACGGGTGAACGACGTTCGTTAGAATGAACGTTTGGACGAACGTCCGCTAAATAACTAAACCGGGAAAAAATAAAACCGATCTAAAATAAAATAACCGAGGGTTTTTAAAAAAACCATACTGTTTTTCTAACGAAAACCGGCGGCTACCTCGGGACGCGTGACGGTGGCGGCGGCGGCGGGCAACTCCGGCGAGGCGGCATCGGTCGGCGGCGGGCGGGGTCGGCGGCGACGGGCGGCGG
>NC_057805.1:106577928-106611382 GCF_018294505.1 Triticum aestivum | reverse complement strand
CGGCGGGGTCGGGGTCGGCGGCGACGGGCGGCGGGGTCGGCGTCCGGCGGCGGGGTCGGGGTTAGGGTTTCGGCGTCGGGGCTGTTGGTGGGCTGCGGGGTTGGGGGTGCGGCTTATAACGCCCGGGGCGGCGGGAGTCCAGTTCGCCAACGGCCCGTAAGTCGGTTCGAACTTTAAAAAAATAATAATATTTTGACGCGCAGAAAAACAAAGAAAAGAAATACTAAACAGACTCCAAAAATACTGAAATAAAATTTTCTCGTCCTCTAAAAATATAGCGGACAAGGTGAACATTTATTTAGGCCTATAATGCAGTTTTGAAAAACGCGTATTTTTCCTAATTCAAATAAAATAACGATAACATCCAAATAAAATTATTTATTTGATTTTAATATTTTTTCTCCAATATTTCATCCATTTTGGAGAATTCATATTATCTCCTCTCATATATTTTAAATTCGAAATATTTTCGGAGACCCTTTCCGGCACCCTGCCGGAGGGGGGAATCATCTCCGGTGGCCATCTTCATCATCCCGGCGGCCACCACGATGAGGAGGGAGTAGTCCGCCCTCGAGGCCGAGGGTTTGTACCAGTAGCTACGTGTTTAATCTCTCTCTCTCTCTCTCTCTCTCGTGATTAATATCATGGGCTTTGTTAATATAGATGGAGCATATGATGTTTCTCCCCTCTATACTCTTGTTGTGATGAATTGAGTCTTTACCCTTTGAAGTTTTGTCTTATCGGATTGAATATTCATAGATGAGAACACATGATGTATGTCTTGCGGTATGAATACTTGAGGTGATAATGGGGTATCATATTGATTCACTTGATGTATGTTATGGCACTCAACTTGCGGATTCCCAAGGTGACGTTGGGATAATCTTTGCATAGGGGTTGATGCATGTTTTTATTATCTTTTCTCCGATAGAAACTTTGGGCTCTCTTTGTACTTCTTTGTGTGGATTGAGTATTATGAATATGAATTTGCTTTGGTGCTACTTTAGTACAAACTCTTGATTAGATCGATCGGAAAGAATAGCTTGCGTTATTTTAGTACGAACTCGAGGATAGATCGAATGGAAATAATAGCTTTGAGGTGGTTTCGTACCCTACAAAATTTTTATCTCTTTTGTTCTCCGCTAATAGGAACTCGTGAGTGATTCTTTATTGCACTTTGAGGGATAATCATATGATCCAACTATGTTAGCATTGTTGAGAGGTTGCACTAGCGAAAGTATGGACCCTAGGCCTCATTTTCAAGCACTGCAATACCGTTTTTGTGCCCGTTTACTAGTTGCTACCTTGCTGTTTTTATTTATTCAGATTATAAAAATATATTTCTACCATCAATATTACACTGTTATCACCATCTCTTCGCCGAACTAGTGCACCTATACAATTTGCCATTGTATTGGGTGTGTTGGGGACACAAGAGATTTCTTGTATTTGGTTGCAGGGTCGTTTGAGAGAGACCATCTTCATCCTACACCTCTCATGGATTGATAAACCTTAGGTCATCCACTTGAGGGAAAATTGCTACTGTCCTACAAAACACCGCGCTTGGAGGCCCAACACGTGTCTACAAGAATAATGTTGCGTAGTAGACATCAAGCTCTTTTCTGGCGTCGTTTCCGGGCAGGTGAGTGCTTGAAGGTATATCTTTAGATCTTGCAATTGAATATTTTAGTTTCTTATTTTATCACTAGTTTGCTTTACAAAAGAAAACTACATAAAAATGGAATTTAGGTTGCATCATATTATTGATCATCTTTATAATATTTTTCTTGAAAATGATGGTTCGGAAAATTGTGCTCAATTGTTAGAAGAAGAAATAAAATGCTTGGCACAAAATATTTGAATGATAAGCATGATTGCAATGTTGTTAGTGTGCATTCTATGAATATCCAAAATGCTAATGATGGTTGCACAAGTCATGACAAAAATGTTTCTTATAAGCATGTCACTTTTTGCGGAGTGAATTGGGAGTGCCTTTGCACACCAAAAAGGGAAGATAGATTTCGTAAGAAGCATAAATATTTAGAAACGAAAAGGTTGCAAGAGAGGCTAGATGATTGTGCTGAAAGATGTAATTTTTTCGCCATCCTTGTGAACTTTGCAATGAACTTGGTCACTTAAATCTCCAATGCAAATTATTTCATGATCAAATCGTGTCCAAAAATTGTGATAACTTCATTACCCTTGAGCATCATAAAGAGCTTAGTCTTCTTTTGGGGTATGAAGAAATGAAACGTATAACTAAGGGTTTTCCAAATCCCGAGAGGTTTCTTGATTTTGATCTAGAAGAAATTTATATGTTTTGTGCGGTAAATTGCATTGAGAATCCTTATATTGCCAACTACCTAAAGACAAGAAAACAAATGGAATATGAAGAGAGTACTAATGAAAGGGAAAATGTTTCCCAATACCCTCCTAGTGTTTATTATGATGAATCAGGTAACGAGGAAGAGCTTCCTATCCAACCAATCTCATCAATAAGAAGCTTGAAAAGATTAATTAAACCCACACATGATGTGGTGAAGAAGAAGAAAAGAAGAAAGAATAGAGGTAAAAAGGTATCTCTCCCAAATAATGTTGCTCCTATTATTGTTGTGCCTCATGAAAATGAATCAAAAATAATTGTGGAATATTATGCACTTGATGATGATTTCGTTATGCCTATTGCTTGTTGTGATGATTATGATTGGGATGATCATGATTGTAACATCCCAAAATTCTAAATTTTGGAATGTTACATTAAATAAATAGTTTTGATTGTTGTTTGTTTGTTGTGTGATTGATTGTGTGAAATTGAGTCAAATTTGAAACTTTTTGAAAGTTGAATGCGAGGGAATGAAATGACTTTCCCAAACTTTCACTTTGCATCCTGACCTCCATGAAATCAAACTCATTTCATCACAAAACCCTAGAGTGAAGATCATATGAATTCTTCCATTTGAATTGAAAAGGGTTTGAAAAGATTTGAATTCCATCTGAAAATATTTCAAATTCGAAACTTTATGCAACTCAATGATTTTCATGAGAGAAGATAAAATGACTTCTTCAATTATATGAATATATGAGTTGGAAGTTACAAAGAATCAAATTGAAAGTCCCTTTGAAGGTATTTTAAAAACCATTTTCAATTTGGAGTTATTTAGTTTTTATTCAAATTATTTCTCTCCAAAAATATAATGTATGGAAAATAGGGTAAAATGATTCCCTACAATAGAAAAATGGAGAAAAATGTATTTGACATCATTTTGGTATTTAAAAAAAATTATTTGCATTTTTATCGGAACAACAACATTGTTTGATTTTTGTGAATTGTTGTAGATTTTATTTGCCTCTGAAATTATGTTCATGTTTTAGAAAATATTTTTGGAAAATTTTGATATCTAATGCCTATATATAATTTTGTTTATATTTACTTTGTTTTAGTTTTTAAAAATTGTTTTATATGGGTTTTAGTCAGATTAGTATTTCTGCTATAATATGAGCTAGAATTAATATTTTTAGGCGATTCTTTTTGCCACTACATTTTTTACCTGGCCTAGCAGTAGGATTAATTTGGGTATTTATAGATTTTATTAAAATTAGTTTTTCACGAAAACGACACTACGCTAGTTATTTTTAACTTGCTGCTGTTTTCTGTTGTTTTAATTATTCTAAAATTTATTTTCACCTCTGTTATATTTTATTTCAGATTTTTCTGTATTTATAGAGGGTGAACTTTTATTTATAGAAAAATAAAATGTTTTATTTCTTTTTCTTACTAGTTTTGTTTTAAGCATAATTAGAGTTTTAATTTAGCTTTTTATGTGATTCCTTTTGCTAGTAAAACTTTATGAAAAATACTTTCTGTTAACTTAGTTGATTTAATTTTTATTTTCTGTTAAAATTATTAGTTTAGTATTTCCTTTGTTAACTTTTACTTAGGACAAAACTATTTTTGTAGTTAAGGCAAAAGGTTTTCCTAGTAGGTTCTTTATAGTTTTCCCCTATTAGTTCTTTCAATGTGTTATTTGTTTTGTATTGGGTTTTCTTATTGTGTTTTTTTTAATTCTTCGATTTGCATGCTAGAATGCTTGCTTATGTGAATGTCATGTTTGTTATTATAGATTTCATCGGAGAGTTGTGTATAGTCCTATCAAGTTATTTTCGAGAGCGTTGTTATCTTCATCAACTTACCAGGCAAGTTCACTTTGACCATGTTTTTCATACCTATGTTTTATTTTCATGTAGTAGCACCCTTTCAATAATCCTCCAGTAGTGATATTGATTTCTTGTAGTTGAGTAGAATGCATGAGGTAGGAATCCATCTCCCTGTTATCAAGCCTGGGACGTTATATAGTTTTAATGCTACGCTATAGTAGACCGGGTTTGGTATGAGTGCATGAGAGTGGTGTGAAGAAGGAGGACTCTACGTCAATGGCGATAACTTCATGATGGCATCGGCAAGGACTGCATCTTCAGGACTCCAAGACCTCTAGATTTCGAGACTCGAGACAAGAATTCAATACACACTAGTTGGTGAAAGATAGTTGACGGGCACCCTGGAGAAACCAGTGGATGGCCGGGATGCATGGAGAAGCGCCATGACATCTTGTGGAAAGCTTCACCCAGACTCAAAGATACGGAAGAATACTTCATGCCCGAAAGCTTACGTGTGCAACCGCAAGTCACTATGGGCTCTGGCTTGGTTGACCTTAGTGGTGACTCTGGCTGGGACGGTGCTAGCAGATTTAGAACTATGGTAGGGTTGGATCAGCACCGGAAGTGGTCAGGGGAACTCTTCAGAAGACCATGTTTCGATCATCCTGTTCTCAAACATCATGAAGTGCGAGGACGAAAAGGAAGGGATCGAATCTTGCGGGTAAAGTGTACAAATCTCTGCAGAGGGTTAAAACCTAATCAATTAGCCGTGTCCCCGGTTACGGACAACTTGAGCCTCTGGACTTGGATCTATCTCGCAACTCTCAGCACCGGACTGATAACTTAATTATGGGCAACTTATCATGATTTGGGCTATGAGACATCGGTTGGCGGAACCATGTCATGATAGAAACTCCATAGTACAGACTCCGGTGATTTCCTTTGATGTAGGGAAAATAAAACCAGCTTTTATGCAAAAACTCAGACCCAGAGCCACAAAGCCATATTGCATATAGTATAGTTTATCATCTGTTTTTCTTGCAGTGATCTTGCCGGTACATTCAATGTACTGACCTACACGGCTGCAATGTCTCATGTTGCAGGATTTTATACGACGAGTGAGTTTTGTTGATTGGGTTACGGTCTACACTCAACCTACTGATGGCGTTGATGGGACTCCACACCCTATTGTTTGTTTCCGCTGAGACTTATGAGGTATATATTAGTTTTACATTATTTATACATGTGATTGCACTTTGATATATACATTGATGTACTGTGTGTGCCAGCATACTGATCCAGGGATGTCACAGATACACAGAGACTTGACCGTCTGAGGTCGGGTCGCTACAGATATGGTATCAGAGCACATGTTGACTGTAGGACGTGACCCTAGAAATCGGAAAGCCCCTAGGATAGGATGTCTCGAAAAATTTATTTCAAAAGGACCCTTTACTTCTCATCTTTTCTGATTTTATGAAGTAGTCCCTCTTACCTCAAATAGCGGGAGTATACCATTTTCCCTTTTGACCACACAGTGGATCAACTGAATTCACTCCAAGAAGTACAAGATGCCGGACTACTGATGGCCATTTCAGAGTAAAGAAGATTTCACCATACATTTCAGAGAAACAAGCTACAACCATTGAAGACTCTGAAGACTCGATGAAATTGAAGACCCTGAAGAACTCCAAATACTTATTTGACCTTTAGGAGACCAAACCCCCTGCTATATACTTACGTTAGATGCAACGATGTCTGAGCTGTCATTTGTTTGATGTTTTTTCGACAGCCACAAATAAAACCTATTTCTTCAAAACTATTGTTTGTATTGTGTGTATCTTCCTCCATTCTTCTCTCTTATCCCAAAACATTTGGACCCAATAGATGAGGAAGGAAGATGGACTGGTATTCTCTAGACCGACGCTCAGTTGGAGGCAGAGCTATGGATTCAAAACATGGAGGATCACTTCGGGAAAAATTTGATTCCAAGGAAGTATGAGGTTCAATACGCTCTTTAGTGCTTTACTAAAAGTGCTGCAACCTGGTAGAAAATGCATCAAGCCATACAGGGATATAACGGAGCAAAAACTTGGGAGGAATTCAAGAAGACCCTGTCGGGACCACGTCTCATCCGGAAGCGTTTTGATAACCCGAAGAAAAAACCTTGTGCCTGCAGGATTTGCGGAGAAGTAGGACACACCCAGGAGAGACACAAGGATGGATCCCCCCATTGTGAGGAAAAACACTCAGGCGAAGTATGCCCGACTAGGCAGGTTACTTGTTTCCTGTGTGAAGGAACTACACACTACCCTGCTCAGTGTCACCTTTACTCCAAGGTACAAGAAATTACCAAGTAGCAGAAAGAAGCCCTCAGGGAAAGTTTAGAAGAATCCGTAATGAAGGAAGTTATTGAAGACCCTGATGGAGAAGGACTAAACAAATTTTACGCTCATGCCTGTTATTCTTGTGGAGAAGAAGGACATTATTCCCAGTATTGCACAAATGAAAGAGAAGAGTATCATGGAGACTTTTCGACAACACAAGTGAAGTTTGACCCTCGGGAAATAGAAGCTCTGATCATTACGGATAAATCTAGGAAGACAAAACGAAGGCATCCCCAAAACAACCCAATTTCTGCGAAAAAGGACATGAGTCATATCACTTGTTACAGGTGCAAGGATTTAGGTCATTACGCCGATAAATGTCCAGAGAAGCCAAGACCCAAGGAGCAGACCCAATCCTCAAGAAGCCTCGAGACTTGTTGGAACTCATTTGTTTTTGCTGCAAGGAAGCAGGACATTATGCTACTAAATGTCCCGACAAGATGAAAGCTAGAGTTGAGTAATTGGAATTTTGATATTGGTAATAAGTGTAGTAGGAAGCAATTGTTTCCATAAGAATATGGAGTTGAATTTATGTAATGAAAGTCTTGGATATTGTAATTAATTCATGAGACAATAAAGTTAATGTGACATGTTTTCATATGTTGAATTGTATGAGTTGTTACTCTATGAACGCAGATTTGGACCATTTTCATGGATATGAGAAATATGGTCTATGGATGAAATTGTGCATTGCACTTTATTGGTGGTAGTACCCTATGAGAACACCAGATCTATGGAAATGAAAAATGTATTCCGCAGAGGAGTTTTGTTTTCGGTATGATGGATATGAAGGAATGAAGTATTATTGGATTTAAATGGAGGTGCAATGTTGGAATATGGAACAATTGTAACTCCAAGGATGAGTTAAAGCTGTGCAAGTATTGAAGTGGGCCCATAACCCATAGGCCCAGGAAATTAATAAGGATCAAGAACTCCCGGGAAGAAGAAATATTGGAAGAAGCTATGATTTGATCAGTAGACATTTCGTAGGAGGTTACACAAAAACCGAGAGTCGTGAAGAAATGATAGATGTTTTGTTTGGCTTGCAGAACCAAAGGATATACCCGAACCCAGTTCGAGGACAAGAGGAATTCTGCAATGCTTCTGAGAATGCCCGAGTGTTAGAAATGCGAGATTCGCTAAACCTTATACAAGGTAATGATTCGGGTGCGGAATGGATTGATCACCAAGCCGACTTACTCTTATTATTCGCCTTTGCTATATGGGGTGGTAAATCTGGAGTGGCTTACCCATCGTGGAGGGACGATGATATCAAACCTTGTTTAAACCTTAGAATGGCATGTTAAGAAACCGTGGTACCAGGCAGTTGTTGCCAATCGTAGGTTGTACGGTGAGATTTAGCCCAAACCCATTTTCTGCAGGAAAACCATTAATGGTTGACCGCCATGAGGTTTCGATAGTCATATAGTACTGGCGATAGACCTGTCAGATAAGAAGACCTAGTCTCGGAAGAACCTTACCATGATGAAAGGACGCAGGATATTGAGGAAAAGGTTATGCCTCTACCGGAAGAACCCAGAGTAGGAGTTATCCCGAGGATATGAGAAGACCGACACCGTCAACCCTAAGGAATGGAATACATGAGTTTTGTTGGAACCATAACCCTGCTTTTAAGAGTGGTAGCACACTAGACCATTTCGATCAATGGAATTGCTGGAAGACCCCCAAACCCAAACCTTTTCTTACTAGCCTCTTCGAATCTCGAGGACGAGATTCATTTTAAGTGTGGTAGGTTTGTAACATCCCAAAATTCTAAATTTTGGAATGTTATATTAAATAAATAGTTTTGCTTGTTGTTTGTTTGTTGTGTGATTGATTGTGTGAAATTGAGTGGAATTTGAAACTTTTGAAAGTTGAATGCGAGGGAATGAAATGACTTTCCCAAACTTTCACTTTGCATCCTGGCCTCCATGAAATCAAACTCATTTCATCACAAAACCCTAGAGTGAAGATGATATGACTTCTTCCATTTGAAATGAAAAGGGTTTGAAAAGATTTGAATTCCATCTGAAAATATTTCAAATTCGAAACTTTATGCAACTCAATGATTTTCATGAGAGAAGATAAAATGACCTCTTCAATTATATGAAATAAGAGTTGGAAGTTACAAATAATCAAATTGAAAGTCCCTTTGAAGGTATTTTGAAAACCATTTTCAATTTAGAGTTATTTGGTTTTTATTCAAATTATTTTTCTCCAAAAATATAATATATGGAAAATAGGGTAAAATGATTCCATACAATAGAAAAATGGAGAAAAACATATTTGAAATCATTTCGGTATTTTTAAATAATTTCATTTGCATTTTTGTTGCAACAACATCACTATTTGACTTTTGTGAATTGTTGTAGATTTTATTTGCCTCTGAAATTATGTTCATGTTTTAGAAAATCTTTTTCGGAAAATTTTGGTATATAGTATGCCTATATATAATTTTGTTTATATTTACTTTGTTTTAGTTTTTAAAAATTGTTTTATATGGGTTTTCGTCTGATTAGCATTTCTGTTATAATATGAGCTAGAATTAATATTTTTAGGCAATTCTTTTTGCCACTGCTTTTTTTGGCCTGGCCTAGCAGTAGGATTAATTTGGGTATTTATAGATTTTATTAAAATTATTTTTTCACGAAAACAACACTGCGCTAGTTATTTTTAACTTGCTGTTGTTTTCTATTGTTTTAATTATTTTCAAATTTATTTTCACCTCTGTTATATTTTATTTCAGATTTTTTTTCTGTATTTATAGAGGGTGAACTTTTACTTACAGAAAAATAAAATGTTTTATTTCTTTTTCTTACTAGTTTTGTTTTAAGCATAATTAGAGTTTTAATTTAGCTTTTTATGTGTTTCCTTTTGCTAGTAAATCTTTACGAAAAATACTTTCTGTTAACTTAGTTGATTTAAATTTTATTTTCTATTAAAATTATTAGTTTAGTATTTCCTTTGTTAAGTTTTACTTAGGACAAAACTATTTTTGTAGTTAAGGCAAAAGTTTTTCCTAGTAAGTTCTTTATAGTTTTCCCCTATTAGTTCTTTCGATGTGTTATTTGTTTTGTATTGGGTTTTCTTATTGAATTTTTTTGATTGTTAGATTTGCTTGCTAGAATGCTTGCTTATGTGAATGTCATGTTTGTTATTATAGATTTCATCGGAGAGTTGCGTATAGTCCTATCAAGTTATTTTCGAGAGCGTTGTTATCTTCATCAACTTACCAGGCAAGTTCACTTTGACCATGTTTTTCATACCTATGTTTTATTTGCATGTAGTAGCACCCTTTCAATAATCCCTCCAGTACTGATATCGATTTCTTGTAGTTGAGTAGAATGCATGAGGTAGGAACCCATCTCCCTGTTATCAAGCCCGGGACGTTATATAGTTTTAATGCTACGCTATAGTAGACGGGGTTTGGTATGAGTGCACGAGAGTGGTGTGAAGAAGGAGGACTCTACGTTAATGGCGACAACTTCATGATGGCATCGGCAAGGACTGCATCTTCAGGACTCCAATACCTCAAGATTTCGAGACTCGAGACAAGAATTCGATACACACTACTGGGTGAAGGACGGTTGACGGGCAACCTGGAGGAACCAGTGGACGGCCGGGATGCATGGAGAAGCGCCATGACATCTTGCGGAAAGCTTCACCCAGACTCAAAGAGACGGAAGAATAGTTCATGCCCGGAAGCTTACCCGTGCAACCGCAAGTCACTATGGGCTCTGGCTTGGTTGACCTTAGTGGTGACTCTGGCTGGGACGGTGCTAGCAGATGTAGAACTACGATAGGGTTGGATGTGCACCGGACAGTGGTTAGGGGAACTCTTCGGAAGACCATGTTTCGATCATCCTGTTCTCAAACATCATCAAGTGCGAGGACGAAAAGGGAGGGATCGAATCTTGCGGGTAAAGTGTACAAACCTCTGCAGAGGGTTAAAACCTAGTCGATTAGCCATGTCCCCGGTTACGGACAACTTGAGCCTCTGGACTTGGATCTATCTCGGAACTCTCAACACAGGACTGATAACTTAATTATGGGCAACTTGTCATGATTTGGGCTATGAGACATCGGTTGGCGGAACCATGTCATGATAGAAACTCCATAGTACAGACTCCGGTTATTTCCTTTGATGTAGGGAAAATAAAACCAGCTTTTATGCAAAAACTCAGACCCAGAGCCACAAAGCCATATTGCATATAGTATAGTTTATCGTCTATTTTTCTTACAATGATCTTGCCGGTACATTCAGTGTACTGACCTACACGGCTGCAACGTATCATGTTGCGGGATTTTATACGACGAGGGAGTTTCGTTGATTGGGTTACGGTCTACACTCAACCTACCGATGGCGTTGATGGGACTCCACACCCGATTGTTTTTTTCCGCTGAGACTTATGAGGTATATATCAGTTTTACGTTATTTATACATGTGATTGCACTTTGATATATACATTGATGTACTGTGTGTGCCAGCATACTGATCTAGGGATGGCACAGATACACAGAGACTTGACCGTCCGAGGTCGGGTCGCTACAGTAATACTTCATATAATATTGGAAATCTTTTTGGCACTAACTTGGGAAATTATGATGATAGCAATGATTATACCGTTGGTGCTATTCATACTATTAATGATGAGAATGATTATGCTTATGATATGTGTAACATCCCAAATTTTCAATTGGAATGTTATACATTAGATCATCATTGCATACCATATTTTATTGCATTTTGGCTAGATCCTAGAAATTCTACGCAACTCAAGGACCCACGGAGAGAGTTGGGGATTTCGTTATTTTCATATTTGAGTTTTCTCGAATTTTAAAAATAGGATCATTTGATTTTATTTATTTTATCATCAATTATTCCAATTTTTAAAATAAGAGAGAGGGAATAAAATGACTTTCCCAAAATAAAGTAATATTGAGGATTTAATAAAAAATCAAATAAGATTTTATTTTGGAGTTTTTCGCTATTTTATTTAAATTTAGGAAAAATACGCGTTTTTCAAATTGCATTTAGGCCCCAAATAAATGTTCATCTTGTCCGGCTTGATTTTCGAAGTCGGGAAAAATTTATCTCGGGATTTTAGAAGTCCGGACCCCACCGCCGGCGGTTTTCCTCGAGAAAACCGTACGGTATTTCCGCTGGTTTTTCGTTCGGTTTTGTTAAAAAAACCTAAATCTGTTTTTTTCGGTTTCGTTTATTTAGCGGACGTTCGTTTGTACGTTCGTTTTAACGAACGGTTTTCATTTTTTTCGCAGACAGCGAACGTTCTTTCGTTAGCCGATTCGTCCGTTTTTCTTTTTCTCGGATTTTCCGCGATTATTTCTGATCGCGATTTCCGATCTGTTTTTCGTTCTAGTATAACTTTTCGCTCGTTTACCGGAATCAGGAGATTCAAGCGGCTAGAGTTTCGTCTCGAAATCCTCTTTCTGTTTAACCAACTCAAACAAGTTTATGCTACTGTAAAATTTTACTTAGGTCCAGATTAGTAAACGAAGCTTGTTTCTTTGACCGTTTGACTTTGGTTGCTACGTTTGATTTGATTCTTTTTGCAAACCGGAGTTCTTAGGTTGAACTTTCTGGTTAGATCTCTTATTTGAGTTTTACCTATGCATTAGACGAGTACTTATTGTATGCTTGTTTGTTTGCGATAGAGTACCCGGAGTGCGCCGCTTGCTACTTCGAATCCCTAGGTTTCACGGATCATCAGCAAGGCAAGTAACACTTTGATCATACTTTTCATACCCAGTTTTATTGCATTAGATCAATCCTCAAACAATTGCATGATTAGGATCTGATTAAATTGTGGGTTAGGAAGTAGCTGATGAGGTAGAACCTATTGCCCTGTTTATTACCAAACCCTTGGGAGTTACTTCTACATTTGCTTATATAGCTATGCTATGCTAGTAGATGTGGATTGGGTGAGTGTATCCATGAAAGATTTGAGATTGTTAATTAAAGGTTCAATTTAAGGTGGCTACTTAAACACACATCTGGGTGGATTGAGGCACCTGGGTATTCCAGCGATTGCCTGTTTTTTTATGGACCGCCACCCAGGCTCAAAGGGATCATGAGATTATTCATGCTAGAAACTTCCGTGTGCAGCCACAAGCTATTATGGGCTCTAGCATAGTTGATTAAGTTGTGTGAACTCTTACAGTGGTAGACTAGCAGATGTAGGGGTTGTAGGTGGTACTGTCTACCCGATCGTAAGGTGCAAACGCTTCTGAAAGACTATGTATCGGTCATCCGTTTCTCAAATATCATGTAGTGCGAGAATCCCAACAGAGGAGATCGAGTCTTGTGGGGAAAAGTGCGCAAACCTCCGCAGAGTGTATAAACTAATCATGGTTAGCCGTGTCCCCGGTTATCGACAACCTGAGTATCTAGTACTTGGATTATCATGTGAATCTCATCATGTTACTTTAATTAAATTTGTTGGGATTAATGTTGAAACTTAATTAGGATTGAGATGGTGTCACCCATTCTCAATGTTTAACAACCACCAAGATAGTAAATAAAATTTATTCCTTTGCAGTAGGGAAAAATTGGCTTTTCGCAAAACTGTAACCATAGAGCTTTCCACCAGCCAAATATGCATGTAGTATAGCATTATTCTGTTAATTACTCTCTATGTGTTACATTGCCAGCATATTCCATGTGCTGACCCGTTTTCGGGCTGCAACGTTTCATGTTGCAGACTTTTCAGACGACAAGTAAGGTGCCTTAGGTCATGGTTCTATACTCAGTGATGCCGTTGGAGTTGATGGACTCACTTATCTTCCAAGTGTTCCGCTGTTATCGTTTTTAGATGGCCTTAAGCCATATTTATTGTATTAAGTTCTCTTTTGAGACATTCGATGTAATAAGCGTGTGATTGCTACTCTATTATAAATCCTTCGAGGACTGTGCGTGTCAGCATTACCGATCCAGGGATGACACTGATGCATAGAGACTTGACCGTCTGAGGTCTGGTCGCTACAAGATGGTATCAGAGCACACGCTGACTGTAGGACACAACCACTAAGCTTAAGCCCTAGATCACTATTCTCTTCTCATTTCTGACTCCTCTCCATTTTCCACTCTTTTAGGATGGCGGATGCAAAGAACAAGTTCATGCAACCAGATGAAGATACACCCTTTGGACACCACTTGAAGGAAGTCACTAGATACCTGAACATCAGAATACCTAGCTTCACCGGAACCTACAACGCCACACTACCAGAAGAGGAGCGTTGGATGATTCAAGTTCAAGTTCCAGGAAGGACGTTCATGCCCGTAACCGACCCCATAGAGTTTCCCTTTGATGCACCAACCTGGAGTCAAGGAAAGAGCATGGCAGCCCACATCACCATGGGACGCATTGGAGAAGTTTACCACAAGGAGCTTAAGGATACCATTTACCAGATTTGTGGGCGCCGAGATGAGCAATGGGAGATGATCAGCACCAAGAAGGATAGATCAATTGCATCTTTCTTCCAGGAGAAAAACCAGCACATTCGTCGCCAGGAGAACCAAATGTGCACATGCATGATAGATCTGAAGAAGGCATTGACCAAGATCACGGAGTTGGAGGAAGAACTCAAGTCTACGCGCGATGGATATGAGGAGGAGATCGCCACGTTGTTGGAGAAGAATGACGACCTGGAAAAGAAGATCGGAGTATTCATGGGAGACCTAGCACCAGGAGGAGAAGACGATGATTGCGCTTGCCCGGATAACTACATCATCATCGACGACACCGACTCGGAACCTAGTGAAGATAACTTTGTTGATGAAGCTGGAGCAGATATCATGGAGTGTTCGACCGATCAAAATTTCTAGTAGACCACCATAATCAGTAGTAGTATTCCCCCATGTATATAGTATAGTCCGAGCACTTTGTGACGATAGTTAGATCGATTGTATGCCTTGTTTGAATTGATTTGAGTGATATTGATTGTGTTTGTCTCATGTGCATATGGGTAGTGTTTTCTCTCTAGACCTCATTCTATTCTAAATTCTCATCTTTTCTAAACCCATCAGATGCCTCCGAGACGCGACACCGGATTTGTTTTCCCACCGGAGATCACTCAGTTATTTCAGCAGCAGAATGTCTTGATGCAAGCACTAGTACAGAACCAAGGCAACAAAAACAACAACCCACCACCACCACCACCTGTTGATCATTTGACCCGTTTCTTGAGGCTAAATCCGCCGGTGTATTCCAGTAGCACCGAGCCGATTCTTGCAGAAGATTGGCTCCGCAAGGTTGAAAGGGAGTTGACCACTGCAGGATGCACAGATGCGGAGAGAGTGCGTTTTGCCGCACACCAGCTTGATGGACCCGCAACATCGTGGTGGGAGAATTACACAGCCACCCACCCTATTGACACTGTCACATGGGACCAGTTTCAGCAAGCTTTCCATACTGCCCATGTTTCAGCAGGAGCTATGGCCATGAAGAAGCATGAGTTTCGCAACTTACGCCAAGGAGGACGCACCGTAGGTCAGTATGTGGAGGACTTTAGTAAGTTAGCACGTTATGCCCCAGATGACGTTGCTACAGATGCAGCCAAGCAGGAGAAGTTTCTAGAAGGGCTGAATGATAAGCTGAGCATGCAGTTGATGGTAGCAACCTTCAACAATTACCAGGAGTTGGTAGATAGAGCTCTCATGATTGAAGGGAAGCAACAACAGATTGAAATCCGCAAGAGGAAGTATGGACAAGGGAAGTACAATTCTGGAGCTCATCAGAAGCCACGTTTTACCCCGAATTCGGGAGGACATTTTCAGCATACCCATGGAGGAGGTAGTTCGCACAATCATAATGGCCCCAAGAATGGTAATGGGAATGGAGGAAGGAACGGATAGAACCGTACCAACCCATCGACCCCAGCTAAGAGAGACCTGAGCCAAGTCACTTGCTACAAGTGCCAGAAGACTGGACATTATGCTAACGAGTGTCCTGAAGCTAAGAATGGAAATGGCAATGGAAGCTCTGGGAAGAAGCCCAACCCTTTCAACAAAGGACATGTGAACCACGTTAACGTGGAGGACGTTGAAGCCCAGCCAGATGCAGTAATAGGTAAGTTTTTGGTTAAGTCATTTACTGCACTCGTTCTTTTTGATACTAGTGCATCGCATTCATACATATCAAGGGGATTTGTGGATAAGTACAAATTGCCAACCCAAGCCCTTAGGTCACCCATGTTAGTAACCTCGCCAGGAGCAGAGTATATGGCTAGTCTATGGTGTGATCGGTTACCATTAAGGATTGGTAACTACGTGTTTCCCTTGGACCTAATAGTATTGGAATCGCAAGGACTAGATGTGATATTAGGCATGGATTGGTTATCGAAGTATGAAGGGAACATTGAATGCGCTAGTAAGTCGATTTTGCTTACCACCCCAGAAGGAAGAAGGATCAAGTATGTATCCTGGCATGTGCCGAAGAGGACTCAGGTGAATTCTTTATCAGGAGTTGTACAGGAGGAAGTACCAGTGGTGAAGGATTTCCCTGACGTATTTCCAGAGGAATTGCCAGGCATGCCACCGGATAGAGACATTGAGTTTTTGATTGAGCTTTTGCCAGGCACAGGGCCAATATCTAAGAGACCGTACATGATGCCCGCAAAGGATTTGGAGGAGATTAAGAAGTAGATTAAGGAGTTGCTCGATAAAGGCTATATTCGCCCAAGTTCTTCACCTTGGGGATCGCCAGTGCTTCTAGTGGAGAAGAAGGATGGATCGTTAAGGATGGTTGTTGATTATCGAGGACTGAATGAAGTGACCATCAAAAAAAAGTACCCACTACCGATGATCAATGATCTGTTTGACCGCTTACAAGGAGCTAAGGTATTTTCCAAGATCGATCTGCGGTCAGGATACCATCAGTTAAAGATTCGAGAGCAGGATATACCTAAGACGGCTTTTACCACCAGGTATGGGCTGTACGAGTATACTGTTATGTCATTTGGTCTGACTAACGCACCTGCCTATTTCATGAACCTAATGAACAAGGTGTTTATGGAGTTTTTGGATAAGTTCGTCGTAGTGTTCATTGATGATATTTTGGTCTACTCAAAGAATGAAGAGGAGCATAAGGAGCATTTGCGTTTGGTACTTGAGAAGCTCAGAGAACATCAGTTATACGCCAAGTTCAGCAAATGTGAGTTTTGGTTGAAGGAAGTTGGATTCCTCGGACATGTGATATCCGGAGAAGGAATAGCAGTAGACCCCACCAAAGTTGACACTGTGACAAACTGGGAATCACCCACGTCAGTTGGAGAGATCTGGAGTTTTCTTGGACTCACAGGATACTACCGGAGGTTCATTGAGAATTTCTTGAAGATTGCAAAGCCCATGACGGAGCTGTTGAAGAAGGACACCAAGTTCAATTGGACTGAGGAATGTGAAGCTAGTTTCCAAGAGTTGAAGAAACATTTGGTTACATCACCAGTGTTGATTCTGCCAGATCAGTGCAAGGATTATGAAGTATACTGCGACACTTCTCGTCGAGGACTTGGAGCAGTGCTTATGCAGGAAGGAAGAGTTGTTTCATATGCATCACGACAGCTTAAACCCCATGCGATGAATTACGCTACGGATGATTTGGAGTTAGCAACCGTAGTACATGCGTTGAAGACATGGAGACACTTTCTCATCGGAAACCACTGTGACGTGTACACGGATCACAAGAGTTTGAAATACATCTTCACGCAGAAGGAGTTGAATCTCAGGCAAAGGAGATGGTTGGAGCTCATAAAGAATTATGATATGAGATTGCATTATCACCCCGGAAAGGCTAACGTAGTAGCAGATGCGTTGAGCCGCAAGAGCCATGTCAACACACTCATGACCGGAGAGTTACCGAAGGAATTAGCCGAGGATCTTCGCGAGCTATGTTTGGAAATAGTTCCGAGAGGCTATGTTGCAGCATTGGAGATACAGTCTACTCTGATGGATACGATTAGAGAAGCTTAGAAGACAGACAAGGAGATTGCCAGAATAGAGGAAATGATGAGCAAAGGAAAAGCCAAGGGAATTCGTGAGGACGAGCACGATACCTTATGGTTTGAGGACTGCGTTTATGTGCCTAATGACCCGGAGATCAGGAAGTTGATTCTGCAGGAGGCTCATGACTTGCCTTATTCGATTCACCCAGGAAATACCAAGATGTATTTGGATTTGAAGGATACTTTCTGGTGGACCGGAATGAAGAAGGATATTGCGGAGTATGTAGCAGTTTGTGATGTATGTCAGAGAGTGAAGGCCGAGCATCAGAAGCCAGCAGGATTGCTACAGCCATTGCCGATACCCGAATTGAAGTGGGATAATCTAGGCATGGATTTTATCACGGGATTGCCCAAGACTCGTTCAGGCTATGACTCAATATGCGTTGTAGTCGATCGATTGACGAAAGTAGCTCATTTCATCCCAGTGAAGACCACTTACACCAGTGCTAAGTTGGCAAAGATTTATATGACCAGAATCGTATGTCTGCGTGGAGTTCCGAGGAGCATTGTAGCAGATAGAGGAACCCAGTTTACCTCAAAGTTCTGGCATCAGTTACATGAACCTTTGGGTACCAGGCTAGAATTCAGTACAACCTTTGATCCACAGACAGATGGACAGACTGAAAGAGTCAATCAGATTTTGGAGGACTTGCTGAGAGCTTGTGCGCTAGATTATGGATGCAGTTGGGATGACAATTTGCCGTATGCGGAGTTTTTGTCGGGTGGTAGGTGCGACATATGCCAACGGGTGGCTTATCATTGTGGGAGCCAGTAAGACGTCGCCGGTGCCTGGAAACGGGATGAGGCGAAGACATGCACGCCGACGAATCTTACCCAGGTTCGGGGCTCTCCGTGGAGATAACACCCCTAGTCCTGCTCTGCGGGGTCTCCGCATGATCACTAGATCAAGACAAGTAGCTACAAGTGCTCCTTGAGCTGTCGGGTTAGAGGGAGAAGAAGGGCAAGGCTAGCTCTCCTTTTCTCTCTATGTGGTGTGTGTAATTCTATGAGACCAACCCTTTGCATGGGTTTCCCGGGGGGTTTATATAGGCCTACCCCCCAGGGGTACAATGGTAATCCGGCTAGGCGCGGGTCCCAGCCATCAGTGTCTATGCTTGCCGGCTTCTCCGCCGGTCATTGGGGCCCGCCGAATGGTGGGTCCCGCCGGCTGCCGGCTTCTTGGCTGGCACGCCGGCCCACCGCATGGGGGCTTTGTCGGCGGCTGGTTACTGTCGCCTCGCCTCTGATGACGAGGGCTTTGTCGAGGTAAGCATGGCTACAGTGTCGCCGCCTTGGCGAGCTCTCACTGTAGCCTTACCTCGTCTTGTCTCCTTAATAGGGCGCATGCTTCGAGGGAGGGAGGTAGCCGGCTGTTAGGAGCCGGCCACATCCCTGGCCGACTAGAGGAGGCCGGGCCGTCTCCAGATGTCTCCCTGGCAAAGGGGCCCGCCGCCTGCGGGCCGTCTTGGCACATGTCGTGGGTGATGTCGGGGCCAACATGGCTACAGTGCCGCGCCGGACGGGGGGATGGCTGGCCCGTACGGTGCCCTGTGGCCATGCCTATTCCGGGATTCGGGGGTAGTGGGCTGTACTGCGGCCATGCCCCATCCTATCATCGTTATGTGGGTACAGTCTTAGTGGGTGCAGTCTTGGCCGGCTTCTGGGAGTCGGCCTTCTTCATGGCCGGCTTCTGGGAGTCGGTCCTCTTGGGGCCGGCTTCCTGGAGTCGGCTATCTCGTATCTTTCTTGGGGGAGGTTTTCTGGGACTGGGTCGCCTTCTGGGAGTCGGCCCTGGGGATAGCCGGCCGGAGGAAGGCGGCCCTATGCTTTGTGTGCTTCAAGGCATGAATGGCCTGATAATTTTTCGAAGAGCCAGGGGGAGTCGGTATGGCTACCCGTGGCCATTTACTCCGACAGTAGTCCCCGAAGCTGATTGGGCTTCGAGGTTGAGTGGAGGTCGAGAAGCTCGGGCAGCTTCTTATCTTGACGAGCCGGCAGCTGGGAGCCGCCTTCGGTTGGGCGCGCCGTCTTGGCGAAAAAAAATTAAAGTCGGAGGGCGGGAGTCTGTTGGTGCGCGCGCCGGGCTGCGGGCCGGCCGCTCGCCGCCTGCGAACCACGTGGCATCCCTTGGCTGAAAAGGGCCTGCCAGCCCACGCGCGCGACAAGACGTCGCCGCAGGTCGGGGGCCCACCACTCCTACGCCCAGGCCCAGGCGTGGATTTTCTGCGGCCCAAAGCCGTCCGCACGTCTTCCTGCGGCGGTTTCGGCACGTCTTTAGGGCGCAGTAATCGCGGGACGTGGGGGAGTGGGTGCAGTTAATCCCACGTCCCACCCCACGCCTCGCCTCCTCGGCTTCGCCGCACGAGCCTATAAGTAGGGGAAGAGGGGAAGCGACAGACGCTCGCACGCTCCTCTCCTCTCCACCATCTTCTTCCTCCTGCTTTCCCTCACTGCAGCGTCTCGCCGCCGCGCCGTCCCACCATTCTTTTCCCCGCCGCCGCGCTCATCCTTGCCGGCCTCACGTCGCCAAGCAGTACGGCAGGGACTGGGACGGCTCCAACGTCCACGAGGACCACGTCGAGTTCCTCCGCAAGACGCGGCGGCTGCCCGGCGCGGATAAGGTGCGGGTCCGTCTCGCGCCTGAGAAGGAGATCACGCCGGAGCCAGAGGAAGGCGAGCGGGTGGTCTTCCGCTCGCATTTCTTGCGCGGCAACGGCTTGCCAGCGAGCGCTTTCTGCCGTTCCTTTCTTGCATTCCATCAACTCCAGCCGCACCACCCCACCCCGAACACGGGGGTGCTGCTGTCCGCCTTCGTCACCTTATGCGAAGGCTATCTTGGCGTTCTCCCCACCCTCGAGCTCTGGGGGGAGTTCTTCTAGTCCAAGCTGGGCACACGTATGCAGGGCGTGCCGGCTCAGAGTGGCGCCTTCATCGCGATGCGGAGGGTGGCAGCCGACAACCCCTTCCCCGTCATCACGCTAATCCAGTCGGTGAAGCTCTGGCAGAAGTCATACTTCTACGTGAAGAACGTCGCCCCGCAAGGCGACTACATCAATTTGCCGGCTTAGGTAGCTGGCCCGCTGGCGGGTAGGCGGCCCCAGTGGTCCTATCGGGCCGTGACGCTGACGCCGGCTGGAGCCGCAGCCGTCGCCCGACTGTGGGTGATGATCCAGTCGGAGGGCCTGACGGGGCCCGACTTGCTGGCCGCCTTCGTCACGCGCCGGGTGCTTCCGCTTTAGAGCTGCCCTCACCTAATCTGTCAGATGAGCGGCCAGCTCGATCCGAGTCGGATGTGCACCAAGGACATGCCGCACGACGAGGTGGCCCATATGGTGAATTACCTTGCGAACTGCAAGCTCTCCGCAGAATGGCAGTTTGGCAAGGAGCCATATTCCCGAGCACATCCGCCACCCATGGTATGTTCTCTTTTTCCCTTTCTTCTCTTAATTTTGTCGCCGAGTTCCTTTTGGCCGACTCTGACTAGTCGGCACGTGTTGGCAGAGCCCTCTCCTTCGGCCTGCAGGCGGGTCGGGGGCGGAGCGCCGATTCCTCCCCGACCGGACGGAGCACGACCTGGAGGACCCCGACTTGGGGGCGGCCGCCATGGATGACAACACCGAGGCGGGTGGCGGCCAAGCCGGCGGCGAGGCAGGCGGCTCCGGGCTTGGAGTCAGTTTCGACGACTGGGCGGATGACGACGAGGCCGAAGTCGTCCCACGCCGCCAGCCGGCGTCTGGCCAAGGCGCGGGTTCCTCCGCCGCGCCGCCTGCTCGGGGCGTCAGGCAGAAGCGTCGTTCCGCGTCGGGCTTGTTCGGCAGTCGGCCGAAGAAGCCCAAGGGCGGGGCAGCGGTGACCAGGCGGGAAGAGGCGGCCGTGAAGGCGGCCCGCTTCCGCAAGGCGGTGAAGCAGCCGCAGACGGTGTCGGCGTAAGTTTATACTCCTTCGTGTATTCTTTCTTCTTTTCTTTGGTAGTTCCTGAATCCTTGTCCTTTCTCAAAAAATTAGGGCTCCACTGTCGCTCGAGCGGGTTGCTGCCGCCTCCGTCGTTGGATCGCCGGGAGGATCCGGGAGCACCCCTCGCCGCGTAGACCCCTGTGCCGAGCTTCAGGCGGCGATGGAGCGAAATGCGCGGGAGGAGCGGGAGGCGGAGGAGTTGAGGGCGGCCGCCCCCAAGGCGGCGCAGGAGGAGGAGGCGGCGAAGGCGCGCGCCGACGCAGCGGCCAAGGCCCAAGCAGAGGTTGCGGCCGTGGCGATGGCGGAGGGGGCCTTGCTAGTCACCCCTCTGCGCGTCGCGGCGCCTGAGGCCCCAGAGCCCCCGCCAGAAGAAGCCGGCGGTGACCAGCCGGGACTGGAGAGGGAGGACGACGTCGTCGTTCTGGAGAGGGAGGCAGCACCGGCCCCGCCGACTGGGGCGACCCAAGGCGGCCGGCCTAACTTTTCGCCTGCGCAATCGGCCGAGGGCGAGCCGGCCGCGAGGACTGATCTGGTGGTCCAGACGCCGTCGCGCCAGTGCGCGGGGAAGGCTGCATCAGAGCCGCAGACGGCCGCGGGCTCCAGCTCGTCGGCCCAGGACATGGAGGCGGCCAGCGCCAGCTCGGGGTGGACGCTGGGTGGAGGGACGGCTGTGGTGAACGTGGCCGCGCAGGACGTCCAGAACCGTCTTCAAGCGCAGGTTGCGGCACTGAGGAAATATAATGACGAGTTCCTTGCGACGCGGGCGGCCATTCGGGTTAGTCTTCTTGTCTTTGCTTTTTTGATCTTGGTTTCTTCCGTGGGGGCGCGTCAGTGCACCCACTGGGTGTAGTCCCCGTGTTCCGAGTCGGCTGCTGAGCAGGCGGCTTGGAACTTCCTAGCGGGCCTTGTTTTGCTATTCTTGTTCTCATTCGCTCCTCTGCCTGACTTGCAGGACTACCACAACCTCCGCGCGACTGCCTTCAACTCCCAGGCTCGGGAGCTGACCCAGAAGACTGCTGACCTATCTGAGAGCCGGGGTAAGTGCTTCGTCTTTTATCTCACGTGGGGGCGCGTCAGCGCACCCACTGGGTGTAGTCCCCGAGATTCAGGCCGACTGCTGAGCAGTCGGGTCTGATCTTTCTTGACGACTTCTTCCTTATTGCTTCTTTCTTTTCTGCCCTCCCTGCAGCGGCCAACGCCGGTCTAAGGGAGCAGCTGGGCGGGACTCAGGCCGCCCTCCATGCTATGGAGGCCGAGTTTGCCGCCTTGGCACAGGAGCGTGATCGCCTGGCCAGGAGGCTGGCCGACCAGGAGGAGAGCCACAAGGCGGCCCTGAAGGCGGTGCAGGACAGTGAGGCCGCCCTCCAAGCCGAGTATGAGACAGAGGCGGCCTGCTGGGCCGAAGCGAAGCAGACGCTGATCAACGGCTATGGCCAGATCGAAGACTTGGTTGACGGTAGGCCGCCTTCCTCTTTGTCCTTGCTTGCCGCTTGCCGTTTTAGCTCGTTTTCTGACTTGGTGTTTTTCCCTTCTTTCTCTTTCTTCCTTGCGCAGAGTACTTCCCTGGCTACTCTACCGCCGCCAACCAGGTCATCGAGGCCCACCGCGAGGCACAAAGGCAGGCTGGCGCCGAAATCGCACCAAACGCTCGCCGGTCGCTGGAGGAGCAGCTCTTGGTGATCCAGGCCCGCCTCTAGCCGGCTCATCGCCTGCTCCGCCGGCTTCAGCGTGTTGGGGCGCAGGTGTTGGCCGCTCTTTGGCCTGGTGAAGTGATTCCCCGCACCCCCAGTCGGACTGCCGACTGGCTGGAGGTGGTGGTCGGCCGCTTCGAGGCCCGGAAGGCTTCGGCGGCTCGGTCCGGCGCCAGGCGGGCGCTGGAGTTCGCCAAGGCCTGGTATCCCGAGCTGAGTCTAGACCAGCTGGCCATCTGGCGGCTGGAGGCCAACACGGAGCTGGAGCCGGCGCGGCCGGCTATCATCCAGCGGGCTTCGGCGATCGCCGACTACACTGACACCAGCGCCTTCGCTCCTGAGGTGGACGACAACGGTGTTGCCCAGCCGGAGGAGTGGTTCAGGCTGAACCCGGCAGACGGCGAGGACTCGGCAGAGGAGATCGACTCCAATGATGAGGGCGAGGAGGAGGAGGAGGAGGGTGAAGACGCCGGGCCAGATGGTGGAGCGGCCGGTCAGCCTCAGCTTGACCGTGCCTCCAGCAACAAGGCACGCGCGGGTGCACCGCCTGCAGCCGGCGATGATCAAGCTGAGACCCGCCAGCCGACCACTCCTCCAGCCGGTGATGCCGTCTCCACCGACCAACCCGGCTCCCACACTGCGCCCTTAGTCTAGTCTGCTGCCTCTATTTTCCTGTTTTACCACTCTTGGAACAGTATTATTAGGTTTGCACAATTCCACCCACTGGGGGTGTATTCGAACTACATTGATTACTGGCCTGTTGGGGGCCTTATGTGTAAATATGATTATGCATGCATTTGGCTTTCCCTTGTTCTTTGCTTTTCATCCTTCTGTTGTTTCCTTTGCCGCCCTCCCTTGGTTGCTGCCTCCCCAGTCGGACAGTTGCTCTGCAATCTGTGGCTGGAGGAGTGCTTGGCCAGTTGGGAGGGCAAGTACTCTAGCTTTGTTGGATTATAGCGAAGTGATTGGGAGGCCAGCCAGCCGGCTGTTTTGACAGCCGGCAAGCGTGGTTGGAGGCCGTCTTTGCGTTATACAAGTTCGTTAGTCCTTAGCCGTTTTTCATGTGGGCATCCTTTCTGCCTTTGGCTCTTGCTAGTCGGACAGTCGGTTCTTGGAGCTGCGACTTTCAACAAGAGAGGGCTCGGGTGCCGGCACACTACTTGTCTGACTTCAGGTAGAACTTTAATATAACTGAAGGCGGCCAGTCCCCGGGCCGACTAGTCGAACCCGGTGCCAGACAGAAAATCAAATGTAATAATACATTCATGAATATGACACTCGTCATTCATAGATAAAGGAGGGCAGTCTCTGAGTGCTCCTCAGGGGGCCCGTTGTTTCGTACTTAATACAAAAAGGTAGCATGATACATACTGCTTTCAACTGTAAAATCTTCTCAGGAGGTTCGCGTTCCATGGTCGCTCCGACTCCTGCCGGAATCATCCCTCTTGCGTGCTCTTGGTTTTTGTGCGTCGATCAGGTAGTAGGAGTCATTGCCTAGGGCCTTGCTGATGACGAAAGGGCCTTCCCAAGGGGCCGAGAGCTTGTGCTGGCCGGCTGTTCGCTGGATCAGCCGAAGCACAAGGTCGCCCTCTTGGAAAGATCTTGGCTTGACCTTGCGGTTGTGGTAACGGCGCAAACCCTATTGGTAGATGGCGGACCGGCTGAGTGCTAACAGCCGGCCTTCTTCCAGCAGGTCGACGCCATCTTCTCGCGCTTCCTTGGCCTCCGCCTCCGTGTACATGGTGACCCGAGGCGAGTCGAACTCGATGTCGGTTGGGATGATAGCCTCGGCACCATATACAAGGAAGAACGGAGTGAAGCCGGTTGACTTGTTAGGGGTAGTACGCAGACTCCAGAGGACAGCCGGCAGTTCATCGAGCCAGCAGCCGGCCGATCGCTCCAGTGGTACGACCCGTCGGGGCTTGATGCCGGAGAGGATGAGTCCATTTGCTCGCTCGACCTGGCCATTTGACTGCGGGTGGGCGACGGACGCTAAGTCCAGTCGGATACCCTGCGTCGCGCAGAAACGTGCCAGTGCTCCTTTGGCAAAGTTTGTGCCGTTGTCGGTGATGATGCTGTGTGGCACGCCGTACCGAGTAGTGATGTCGGCAATGAACGTCACGACAGTCGGCCCGTTCAACTTCTTGATCGGCTTTGCTCCGATCCACTTGGTAAATTTGTCCACGGTGACAAGCAGATGTGTCAGGCCGCCGCGGGCTGTCTTGAATGGGCCCACCATGTCCAGCCCCCAGATGGCAAAGGGCCAGGTGAGGGGGATGGTCTTGAGTGCAGAAGCCGGCAGGTGTTGCTTGGAACTGAAGACTTGGCATCCTTTGCAGCTTTTGACTATCTCTTTGGCATCTTCCAAAGCAGTCGGCCGAAAGAAACCGTGGCGGAAAGCTTTGGCCACAAGTGATCTTGAGGCTGCGTGGTGGCCGCATTCGCCTTGATGGATATCCTTGAGGATTGCCACACCTTTCTCTGGCTCGACGCAGCGCTGGAAGACTCCAGTGACGCTGCGCTTGACAAGTTCTCTGTTTATTATTGCATATGCTCCGGCTCGACGTTGCACTAGTCTTGCCGAGATCTCATCAGCCGGCAGCTCTCTATTGACTAGGAAGACGAGGATGGGCTGGGCCCATGATGGAGCTGTGACTTCTTCTACTGTCAGTACGGCCACTGTGACTCGGGTGGGCGGGTTGGGTGGTGGGGAGTTGGAGTCGGCCACCGCTTCTTGTGTCGCTGCAGTCCCCGGGCCGACTGCTGCAGTCCCCGGGCCGGGTTCTGAGGTCCCCGAGCCGGGTGCGACTACGGCAGTCCCCGGGGCGGTTGTCGAAGTCCCCGAGCCGCCTGCTGGGTTCCTCCAGTCGGATCCGGCTGCATCGGTGGCAGGCGGTACGAAGATAGAGTCCGACTCTGGAGACGGCTTGATGGACGGTTTGAGGAGGCGCTGGAGAGAGACACCGGTCGGTATATCCTGTCGGGTAGAGCCGATCCGCGCCAGGGCATCTGCTTGGTCGTTGTCGGCCCATGGCACGTGAAGGAACTCGCACCCTTCGAAGTACCCACTGATCTGCTGGACGAGGAATCGATAGCTCGCCATGTTTGCATCCTTGGCGTCCCAGTCGCCAGATGACTGCTGGACCACCAAGTCTGAGTCGCCATAACAGAGGATCCGGCGTATGTCGAGCTCTTTGGCTAGCGGGAGCCCGTGTATGAGTGCCTCGTACTCGGCCACGTTGTTGGAGGCGGCGAAGTGGATTTGCAGCGTCTATCTGAGTTTGTCGCCTTTGGGAGAGGTGAGGACGATGCCGGCTCCCAAGCCAGTGTGCATCTTGGACCCGTCGAAGTGCATCCGCCAATGGGTAGAGTCGGGAGCCGGCGGTAGGTACTGGGTCTCGGCCCAGTCGACGAGGAAGTCGGCCAATGCTTGGGACTTGATGACGGTGTGGGGCTGGTAGAAGATTGTGTAAGGTGCCAGCACAATGGCCCATTTAGCCACCCGACCGGACGCATCCCGGCTGCCTATGATCTCGGCAAGCGGGGCGGTGCACACGACCGTGATGGGATGCTCTTGAAAGTAGGGCTTCAGCTTCTTGGCGGCGAAGTACACTCCATAGCACATCTTCTGGTAGTGCGGGTAGTTTTGCTTTGAGCTGGATAGTACTTCGCTTAGATAATACACCGGCCTCTGGACTAGCTGGGCTCGGCCTTCTTCCGGGCGCTGGACCACGACAACTATACTGACCACTCGGCTAGTCGCGGCAATGTAAAGGAGCATGGGCTCCTTCTCAGTCGGCGCCGCCAGGACAGGTGGAGTAGTCAACATCTTCTTCAACTCATGGAAGGCTTGGTCTGCTTGGTCATTCCACTCGAAATGAGTGGATTTCTTCATGAGTCGGTACAGGGGGAGAGCCTTCTCTCCTAGCCGGCTGATAAAGCGGTTTAAGGAGGCTAGGCACCCAGTGAACTTCTGCACGTCCCGCAACTTGGTGGGAATCTCCATTCTCTCAATGGCCTTGATCTTCACAGGGTTGCACTCAATGCCGCGTTCGGGGACCAGAAAACCTAGAAGTTGGCCGGCTAGTACTCCGAACACGCATTTCTCGGGGTTGAGCTTGATCTGGAATCGGCGCAAGTTGTCAAATGTTTCTTTGAGGTCCTCCAGCAGGGTGCCGCGCTTCTCTGTCTTCACCATAATATCGTCTACGCAGACGTGGGCATTTCTGCCGAGTTGCTTGAGGAGGCATTTCTGCATGCAACGCTAAAAATTGGCACCGGCATTCCTCAAGCCGAATGTCATAGTCAGGTAACAGAAAGCTCCGAATGGTGTGATGAAGGCAGTCTTAAGGCGGTCTGCTAGGTCCAACTTGATCTGGTGGTATCCTGAGTAGGCATCCAAAAAACTCAACAGCTCGCATCCGGCCGTGGAGTCTATCACTTGATCAATCCGTGGCAAAGCAAACGGATCTTTGGGGCAGGCCTTGTTGAGGCTGGTGTAGTCTATACACATACGCCATTTGTTGTTCTTCTTCAACACCAAGACTGGGTTGGCAAGCCACTCTGGGAAAAATACTTCCATAATAAAGCCGGCGGCGAGGAGCCGGGCTATCTCTTCTCCTACGATTCTTCGCTTCTCTTCTGATAGTCTGCGGAGGGGCTGCTTGACCGGCTTCGCTTCGGCTCGGACGTGCAATTTGTGCTCGGCGAAATCCTTCGGAACACCCGGCATGTCCTTTGGGGACCATGCAAAGATGTCTCGATTCTCACGGAGGAAGTCGACGAGCTCGCCTTCCTATTTACTGTCCAGGTTTGCACCAATGACTGCAAACCTTTCCGGGTTCTCTGGGTCCAGAGGTATCTTCTTCGTCTCCTTGGCCGGCTGGAAGGAGCCCTGTGCATCATAATCCTTGGGGTTGGGAGACAAGGCCGGCTGCTTGCCGGCCATGGCCACAACTCGCTCCAGCATCTTCTTCTCTTCTGCCACTACGAGGGACTCAGCCAGCTGACTGCTGGCTGTGGCGCACTCGATGGACTTCTTGTAGTCGCCGGCTATAGTGATGATCCCCTTCAAGCTCGGCATCTTCATCTTCAGGTAGGCGTAGTGGGGCACAGCCATGAACTTGGCCAGAGCAGGTCGGCCAAGCAAGGCGTGGTAAGGGCTCTCCAGATCTACTACCTCGAACCAGATTGCTTCTCGGCGAAAGTGATCCTTGTCTCCGAAGAGAACATCCATCTTGATCTCGCCGATCGGGAAACATGACAGGCCGGGTATGATGCCATGGAACATGGTCCGGCTTGGCATGAGCTGCTTTGCCTTGAGGTTCAGCTTCTCCATGGTATCGCGGTACAGTATATTGATACTGCTTCCTCCATCAATCAGAACGCGGGAGAACCGGGCAGCTCGCCTCTCTGTTGCGAGGGTGACATCCAATACTAATGCGTAGGAGCCAGGGGACGGCATCACCTCTGGGTGGTCGGCCCGGCTCCAGTTGATAGGCTTCTCGGACCAATGCATGAACTCGGGGTTGCTAGAGGCGACTGCGCTGACCTCTTGGTGCTGTCGGCGCCGGTTGCGTTTGTCTTCAACCTGGCTCGTGAAGACGACGTAGGCGGCGTGCTCTTCAGGGAACTCATCTTGAATGGCTCCGACTGCTGGGCGAGCAGCCGGCTGCTGGGGGGCTGGAGGCGGCGGGCCGGGAGGCGGAGGCGGCACCAGCCCCTCGCCCTTGGAGATCCGTGTGAGCCAGTGGCACTTTCGAGTCGTGTGGTTGGACGGCTTCGCACCGCTGTGGAACTTGTAGGGGGCATCGAGAGTCTGCTCGTAGGAGAAGGCCGGCTGCCAAGCCGGCCTGCCGCCCTTCTTCTTGGGAGCGGGCTGTTCTTCAGGCTGCTCATCTTCGACTGTGGCCACCTGCCGACTGGTGGAAGGCAGCATAGGGGCCTTGCGCTTGTGGTCGTTCTGGTAGGGGCGCCGATTGGGGTCACCAGCCGGCGTCTTGGGAGCCGGAGCGAGCACCTTCCCAGAGGCGTCCACTCAGAGCTCGGTCTTCATCGAGGAGTCGGCCGTGGCGTACTTGTTCGCGATGATTAGCAGCTCATCAAGGGTAGCCGGTTCGTCGCAGAGGAGTCGGTGCTTGAGGAGGGTGCCCTCTCGGCACCCGACGGTGAAGTATTCGATGGCCTGAACCTCATGCACCCCTCGCAGGAGTTGCGGAGCTCGGCCCACCGCGTGAGGTAGTCGCGGGTCGACTCGTTGGGCCCTTGGATGCATAGGGAGAGCTGGCGGGGCTTGGGAGGCCGCTTGTACGTGCTGGTGAAGTTGAGGACGAAGACTTCCGTGAAGTCCAGCCAGCTGTTGACGCTGTAGGGCTTGAGGCTGTTGAGCCAGGTGCGTGCCGTGCCTTGCAGCATGAGGGGGACGTACTTCACGGCTACGCGCCTGTTACCATTCGCTATGCGTACAGCAGTAGAGTAGTCGATGAGCCAATCTTCCGGCTTCACAGAGCCGTTGTACTTGGGCGTGTCCCTGGGGAGCGAGAACCCTTTGGGGAAGGGCTCGTCGCGGATGCGGGGGCCAAAGCATGGCGGGCCGGCATCGTCTTCTTCTTCTAGCGCCAGGGATCGAGCTAGGCGGTCGATCCAGTGGCGGGTGTTGTTCTCGCCGACTCCTTTGCGGTGGCCTAGTCGGCCACCAAGAGTCGGATGTGTGACAGGCGGCGGGGTGGGATATCTCTCCCCACGAGGCGGGGGAGGAGGCGGATTGCCTTGGCGCTCCACTGCTCGAGGGCGGCCTTCCGCGTCGCGCTCGATGGTGCTTCGAGTCCGGCTGCGGCTAGCAGCCGGCTCCTTGTCTTTCCTTGCACGGGCGCCGCTCGTAGTCGGCGACCGGGATGTCGCGGCGTGCTCTCGGCGCGGGGGAGGACTCTCAGCGCGGGCGCCGGCTTCGTGCCGTTCTGCGGCCGCGTCGATCAGCTGCTGGATTCACCTTGTCATGTAGGGGAGCTCATCGGCTCCCAGCCCATTTAGCTCTTCAGCGGCCGCCTGAGCGGCTCGCAGATTCTCGAGCGGGGTGGCGTAGACGGGGCGGTCTGCCCCCAGCATGCTGGCGATGGCCGCGCCACACTTCTTGACGAGGTCGGCTCGGCTCGGCCCGCCATGAGGCGGCATGCCAAAGGCGGCGCGGTCGACTTCGCGCTGGTGAGCCTTGGTGAGGCGTCTCATGGAGGCTATCTTCTGGCCCTCCGTGATGAGGGCGAGGCGGCGTGCTTCCAGGGTCTCAGCGTCAGCGTCGGCCGGGATTGGGACGGATAAGTCATGCATCGCCGCTTGCAGGGCGTCGTGGGCGTTCTCGCCCGAGTTGGCGACGTGGCTGATGACCAGCACATCAGTGACAGCGCTGCTGCCGCTGTCAGCTCGAGGGAGAGGGTCGTCGAAGACTACCACGTCGGAGGGGTAGGCATCAAGCGATGCCGTGTCGGAGTCGACAAGCATCGGGTCGGTGGAGCCGACCGAATCCAAGTCTACAGCAGGCTCGCTGGAGACGTGAAGTTGGTCGAGGAGGCTCTCGGGGTAGTCCATGCCTGCGTCGGACGCGGGCTCGTCGGAGATGCGAGCCTCGCCAAGAAGATCGGCAAGGCAGCTCGCTACGCAGACGTCGTCAACGCCTTGCAGCGCGTCGGGGCAAGCGCCATCGGGTGCGGCAGGCTGGCTGCGCTCGCGGGGGAGGAAAAGGGTTCCCGTCCAGAACAGTTCTCCGGACGACGGTGCACCTGGCCCCTAGGTGGGCGCCAAATGTCGGGTGGTAGGTGCGACATATGCCAACGGGTGGCTTATCATTGTGGGAGCCAGTAAGACGTCGCCGGTGCCTGGAAATGGGATGAGGCGAAGACATGCACGCCGGCGAATCTTACCCAGGTTCGGGGCTCTCCGTGGAGATAACACCCCTAGTCCTGCTCTGCGGGGTCTCCGCATGATCACTAGATCAAGACAAGTAGCTACAAGTGCTCCTTGAGCTGTCGGGTTAGAGGGAGAAGAAGGGCAAGGCTAGCTCTCCTTTTCTCTCTATGTGGTGTGTGTAATTCTATGAGACCAACCCTTTGCATGGGTGTCCCGGGGGGTTTATATAGGCCTACCCCCCAGGGGTACAATGGTAATCCGGCTAGGCGCGGGTCCCAGCCATCAGTGTCTATGCTTGCCGGCTTCTCCGCCGGTCATTGGGGCCCGCCGACTGGTGGGTCCCGCCGGCTGCCGGCTTCTTGGCCGGCACGCCGGCCCCACCGCATGGGGGCTTTGTCGGCGGCTGGTTACTGTCGCCTCGCCTCTGATGACGAGGGCTTTGTCGAGGTAAGCATGGCTACAGTGTCGCCGCCTTGGCGAGCTCTCACTGTAGCCTTACCTCGTCTTGTCTCCTTAATAGGGCGCATGCTTCGAGGGAGGGAGGTAGCCGGCTGTTGGGAGCCGGCCAAATCCCTGGCCGACTAGAGGAGGCCGGGCCGTCTCCAGATGTCTCCCTGGCAAGGGGCCCGCCGCCCGCGGGCCGTCCTGGCACATGTCGTGGGTGACGTCGGGGCCAACATGACTACAGTGCCGCGCCGGACGGGGGGATGGCTAGCCCGTACGGCGCCCTGTGGCCATGCCTATTCCGGGATTCGGGGGTAGTGGGCTGTACTGCGGCCACGCCCCATCCTATCACCGTTATGTGGGTACAGTCTTAGTGGGTGCAGTCTTGGCCGGCTTTTGGGAGTCGGCCTTCTTCATGGCCGGCTTCTGGGAGTCGGTCCTCTTGGGGCCGGCTTCCTGGAGTCGGCTATCTTGTATCTTTCTTGGGGGAGGTTTTTTGGGACTGGGTCGCCTTCTGGGAGTCGGCCCTGGGGATAGCCGGCCGGAGGAAGGCGACCCTATGCTTTGTGTGCTTGAAGGCTTGAATGGCCTGATAATTTTTCATAGAGCCAGGGGGAGTCGGTATGGCTACCCGTGGCCATTTACTCCGACAGTTTTCTTACAACAACAGTTATCAATCCAGTTTGAAGATGGACCCTTTCGAAGCTTTGTACGGAAGGAGGTGTAGAACACCATTGTTATGGGACGAAGTTGGAGACCGCCAGTTGTTTGGACCATACTTGATTAAAGAATCTGAACAGAAGGTGAAGTTGATTCGCGATAGGCTCAAGGTCGCCCAGTCCAGGCAGAAGAGCTATGCGGATTCAAAACGTAAGGAGACAGTTTATGAAGCCGGAGACTGAGTTTATCTTTGAGTATCTCCACTTCGAGGAGTTAAGCGCTTTGGAGTTAAGGGAAAGTTAGCGCCACGATTTGTAGGACCATACAAAGTTTTGGAGCATATGGGAGAAGTTGCCTACAAGTTGGAATTACCCGAAGGATTGTCAGGAGTTCATGATGTGTTCCACGTTTCCCAGTTGAAGAAGTGCCACGTAGAGATGGCTGATATACCACTGAGAGATACAGTACCACTGGAAGCAATTCAGTTGGATAGTGATTTGACTTATGAGGAGAAACCAGTCAAGATTCTCGAATATGCCAGTCGAGTCACGCGCAGCAAGGTTATCAAGTTTTGCAAAGTTCAGTGGAGCCACCATACTGAGGATGAAGCCACCTGGGAGAGAGAGGAAGATCTACGGAAGGACCACCCTCACCTATTTTCTAGCCAACCCGAATCTCGAGGGCGAGATTCATCTTAAGGGGGGTAGGTTTGTAACATCCCAAATTTTCAATTTGGAATGTTATACATTAGATCATCATTACATATCATATTTTATTGCATTTTGGCTAGATCCTAGAAATTCTACGCAACTCAAGGACCCACGGAGAGAGTTGGGGATTTCGTTATTTTCATATTTGAGTTTTCTCGAATTTTGAAAATAGGATCATTTGATTTTATTTATTTTATCATCAATTATTCCAATTTTAAAAATAAGAGAGAGGGAATAAAATGACTTTCCCAAAATAAATTAATATTGAGGATTTAATAAAAAAATCAAATAAGATTTTATTTTGGAGTTTTTCGCTATTTTATTTGAATTTGGGAAAAATACGTGTTTTTCAAGATTGCATTTAGGCCCCAAATAAATGTTCATCTTGTCCGGCTTGATTTCAGAAGTCGGGGAAAGTTTATATCGGGATTTTTTGAGTCTGTTTAGTATTTCTTTTAATTGTTTTTCTGCATGAAATTATTTTAAAAAAACGCGAACAGACTTTGGGCCGTGTTCGGCCAGGACTCCGCCTGGC